>NC_142065.1:210691253-210823753 GCF_059756535.1 Pantherophis guttatus | reverse complement strand
GCTGTGGGCTGTCAGAAATGTAACCAATCATAAGATGTCAAAAGTATGGATAAGAGTAACTGCATTAGAATCTTTTGGGGTTCAGCCTTTGCTTCTTGTGTTGCACTGAAACTTGTGCAATAAACCTCTCTGATCACCCGTGGAAATCTTGTGAGTCTTAATTTCTATAACAATATGTCCTATTGTCTGGTCCGCCAAGAAGAAAGCCAGAGGAAGTCCAAGAATGGCAATGTTACGTTTTGGGTTCTCATGTCAGTGAACTTGTGCAAAGCTAAAAGGCCCTCAAAGAAATCGGAGACCCGTTGAAATGTTGTCTCCTAGAATAGAAGTATGAGCTCATATCCAGGAAGGGGACCCATTCGGTACTATTTAGGTCCTTCTTAAATGAAGTGTGTCTTCTCCAGGGCTGGTACAACAGCTGAGCAGTTTCAGGGAAAGAGTTATGGAGTTCTTGGTGCTGTCTGAGTTTGGTGTAATTCAGGAGGAGGAGGAGGAAAAAGAAGAGGAAGAAGAGGAGGAGGAGGAGGAGGAGAGAAAGAGAAGGGGATAAGGAGGAGGAGGAGGAGGAGGAGGAGAAAGAAAAAGGAGGAGGAGGAGGAGGAGGAGGAGGGAGAAGGAAGAGGAAGAGGAAGAGGAGGACGAAACAACCCAATCAGTAATATAACTGACCTGGTTGAATTTGGATTTGACAAGGACCTTAACATCCTTTTCTTCAAATGTCCTCCAGAAGAGTTACGCAAGCTTCAGAATGCCAGAAATGAGTAGAATTGGAACGTTTCATTACCCAAATTAGGTAACATCATCAGTGCATCATCAGCACACCATCACTGATGATGTTACTTGGTTGGGTCATGAAATGTCTGGAAGAAAACAAGCAAGTTTCAGACAGCACCAAGGACCCCACAGTCCTCCTCCTCCTCCTCCTCCTTCTCCTCCTCCTCCTCCTCCTCCTCCTCCTCCTCCTCCTCTCTGTAAACCCCACACCCTTCTAGCACTGATGGCATTGCTTAGTTGGGTCATGAAAAGTCTGCAAGAAAACAACCAAACTCAGAGAGCACCAAGCACCTCTTAGTTCAGGATGGCTTCGATAAATGCATGCAGGATGAAGCTATCAGTGGTTTCCAGTTCATGATCCCATCAACATTCTTCGGAGCTTTCTGCTCTGTAAGGGTAATCCTCAATGTACAACCATTTGTTTGGTGATCATTCAAAGTCACAGCAGCTCTGAAAGAAGTGACTTACAACCAGTCCTTGCACTTTTGACCGTCACAGAGTCCCCACAATCCCACAATTGTGGGATTGTGGGGACAATCCCACAAAATTGAACAGCCCCCTCTCAACAGAGGTGGAGGGATACGAAACCATCTACCTCCAGTCTACAACACGGTCCTTTCAACAGCTCCAAGAAGGCCCCACACCCATTTTCACCACTCAGGTGACCCTGAGGACACAGACAAACCTCCAAGTGGCCTCAATAACCCTCTAAAAGGATGCAAATGACCATCTGTCTGCAAGGAGTATCAATCCTTCCATTCCCCACCATTCAGTCAGAGCTGAAGAAGCTTCTTGGATGAGAAGTGAAACCTCTTCAAAGAAAAATCAAAAAGTCCAGTTGCCTCTTGAAAAAAAAAAAAACACTATTATTCTATATTTTGTGGTCTTTATCAGAGGTGGTATTCAGCCGGTTCGGATCGGTTCAGACCGGTTCACCCCCGCCCACTTGCCCTGGCTCTATACGGTCCTACTTAGGCACGCTTTTGAGGCCGGGAGCATGCACGGAAGGTGCACACACAAGCAAAGCACATGCACGGAAGGTGGAGTGTATGTGCAGAAGGCACGTGCACGAAGCGAGTGCACACGCACGAGGCAAGCCGATAGTAAAAAAATGTGAAATCCACCGCTGGTCTTTATGGAAGAGTTGGCTGAGCTCCAATTTTCCTTCCAGTGAAAATATTAGTGCACCTTGTTGGACAATATTGGTTTGACTGCAGTGGGAAACGCAGGCTTCACCCTCCCGAGTCTAATATCGATTTTAGAAAAATATTCTTGTACGTGTTTAACTGAGAACATAACAGCGCTTTTAATAGAGACTTGCAGCTGAATTCCTCGAACATGGCCTTGTTTCTTTTCGGCCTGTCACAGAATTGCCTTTGAACAGCTGCCAAGCGGTGCCAAAAATACAGTTCCGGCAGGTAGACAAAACACCTGAAGGGAACAAAAGCAGCACAGTTGTCCACCTAAAACCTCATCCAGACTGCCAGGTCTTCATTCCAGTGGACCAATTCAAAACAGGACAACATCTTTTGAGAAACACGCCGTGATCCAAACTCTAATGCAATTCCGGTCCCAGCCATTCATTCACAGGCTTGTTGCAAACCGAGAGAATCCAAATACGTACAAGCGCACACCTACGGTACACAAAGGCAGTGGATCAGGCTGTTTTTTAATGTAATCCTCGGCAGAAAATAGCAAGGAGTAAAAGCTCTCCTTTGTTCGGCATCTCGTAACGGCATTTCTCTCTCTCTCTCTCTCTTTTTCAGCTGAAAAGCAAGAATTTCAAGATAATCCAACATTTTGGCTAACTGTAGATAAACCAAGTTTCTCCCATAAACGCAGGGGACACAAACGGGGACGTAATGAATGGTGTGGCATGCTTTTCTATTTTTGGAGCCTTTAAATCATGCTTTGGATTGCCAGTTCCTTGGATTGTCGCTACGGTATGTATACTTGGTCCGTGATTATAGGACAGTGATGGCTAAACTTTTCCGGACCGAATGTCCAAAGCATGTGCGCTTGGACGCAAATGTGTGTGCATGCACGCGAATGCCCAAAATGCCATGCGTGTGTGTGGCCCACGCACATGTGCCCCACCCCGCGTGCATGTGTGCACGGCCCCCCCACATGCGCCACAGCCCCCTGCACGCACCCCGCTCCTTGCGCCTGCATGCGCAGCCCCACATGTGGCCCATCCCCCTACACATGTGCACACACACCCCTACATGTGCCCCACCCCCACACATGCGTATGCAGCCCTCTGCACATGCCCCGTTCCCTGCGCATGTTCGGCAGAGATCCGATGACTAGTTTGCTGGCTGGAGGCATGTGCACATGCATGGCAGAGCTGAACTGGGGTGATGGCTCATGTGCCGACAGAGAGGGCGCTGTGTGCCACCTGTGGCATGCATGCCATAGGTTCGTCATCATGGTTATAGGAGGACTTACCAACACATGGTACAGCTTCATTTTTCCCCACTCCATCTATATTCCCTGAGAGCAAACGTTCCAGAATAACTTAGTGATTATCTTTCTGCTTGCAATTCAACGAACATTTAGCTGGAAATAAGGAGGACATTATTACAATATCGGCCCAAATCAATTTGCATGAGAATGACAGCTTGAAAACTTAAGGAGCGTAATTGAGCATGCGTGGCTTGCTAGCTAGAAACACAGAATTGTAGAATCTTAAAATCGTAGAAACGTAGAATCGTAGATCACAGAATCATAGCGTTGGGTTTGTATGAACTTATTTATGCTCTGTGTGTGTGTGTGTGTGTGTGTGTGTGTGTGTGTGTGTATGTGTGTGTATAAAATGATGTAAGATGCCCAGAGTTACTCTGGGAAGATGGGCAACCAATAAATTTTATAAATAAAAATAAATAGAACCATAGATTCATAGAACCATAGAACCGTAGAACCATAAAACCATAGAACTGTAGACTCATAGAACCATAGAACCGTAGAACCATAGAACCGTAGAACCGTAGAACCGTAGAACCGTAGAACCGTAGAACCATAGAACCGTAGAACCGTAGAACCATAGAACCAAAGTACCATAAAACCGTAGAACCATAGAACCATAGACTCATAGAGTCATAGAACCATAGAACCATATAACCATAGAACCATGGAACCATAGAACCATAGAACCGTAGAACCATAGAACCGTAGAACCATAGACTCATAGAACCATAGAACCATAGAACCATAGACTCATAGAACCGTAGAACCGTAGAACCATAGAACCGTAGAACCGTAGAACCATAGAACCATAGAACCATAGAACCGTAGAACCGTAGAACCATAGACTCATAGAACCATAGAACCATACAACCATAGAACCGTAGACTCATAGAACCATAGAACCATAGAACCGTAGACTCATAGAACCATAGAACCGTAGACTCATAGAACCGTAGAATCATAGACTCATAGAACCTTAGAACCATAGAACCGTAGACTCGTACAACCATAGAACCATAGAACCATAGAACCGTAGACTCTTAGAACCATAGAACCATAGACTCATAGAACCATACAACCATAGAACCGTAGACTCATAGAACCATAGAACCATAGAACCATAAAACCATAGAACCATAGACGCATAGAACCACAGAACCAAAGAAGGATAGAATCGTAGAATTGTAGAATCTTAAAATTGTGGAAATGTAGAACCGTAGAACCATAGAATCATAAATCATAGTATTTGGTTTGTATTACCTTATTTATCTTTTTAGTATATGTAATTTTTATCTTTTACTATTATAAGCTGCCCAGAGCTACCCTGCGGTAACTCTTTATAAATAGTTAGAAATAAATTTTATCAATAAATTTAATGTCTTTCATTTGAAAATTGGATTTTGGTAGGCTATAAAATAAAAAGACTTGATTAAAAAAACAAATTTTATAAATAAAAAAATACATAGACTCATAGAACCCTAGAACCACAGAATCGCAGAACCATAGAATCACAGAACATAGTGCAGTTTTTAATATTTTTAATTGTAATATATATTTTTGAATTGTAGTCCATCCAGAGACATTGACTGAAATGGGTGGCTATGAATGAATGAATGAATGAATGAATGAATGAATGAATGAATGAATGAATCTGCGGTGGACAGAGTTCAAAAAAAATCAAGATGGGGGCATGACCAGACAACGAAGCCCCCACCTTGATTGGCCAGTTATAGCCATCAACGTGACCTTGACACCTGGGCACTAAGGATTTTTGCAGCTCAAGCTGGAACCTCCAGCTAGATTTAAATTTCCAAAGCTTTACCATAACGAGGCGCTTGCTAGTAATTGCTAGGAATCACTTCCACATGGAGAAGGAATTAAGTTCCTCCCTGAAAACAGAGACCTGGGAGGAGAGATAAAAACGAGTTTAAAAAAATAATGCAAAAGACACCACTGAGACCTGGCACTGCATTCATTCAACTTTAAAATATTTATATACCTCTTTTCGATGGTGTAAATCTTGAAGGGGTTTACAGTCATTCAAGAGCCGATTGTGAAATGAAAACAATCTATTGCAAAGACAAGCAGGCTTCGTGGGAGACCAGCAATGTGGCAAGCCAACGTAGGAAAAATCGATGTTCAGTTGACAGCTGAAGTGTACCGGTGTTGAGAATCCAGGTAGCACAGAGAGAGAGAAGATTAGGTTGGTAAGGTTCATTCTTCAGCCCATTTATTGGGATTATTCTCTCTCTATATAGGTACTCCTTGACTTACAACTGTTTGTTTAGTAGCCGCGCAAAGTTATACGGCACTGAAAAAAGTGACTTGTAAACATTTACAAGCCTTGGTGGTGCAGCGGACTAAAGTGCTGTTAAGTAGCACTTAGTTGCCAACTGCCTGCAATTACTGCGAGTTCAAATCTCACCAGGTTCAAGGTTGACTCAGCCTTCCATCCTTCCAAGGTAGGCAAAATGAGGACCCAGATTGTGGGGGCAATAAGCTGACTTTGTATTAAAAAAAGAACACCGCTTGGGGGGGGGGAAGCCCTACTAAGCAGGTATATACAAAAGTATGAAGGCTATTGCTTAATGCATTGTAAGCCGCCCTGAGTCTCCGGAGAAGGGCGGCATATAAATCGAACTAATAGATAGATAGATAGATAGATAGATAGATAGATAGATAGATAGATAGAGGGATGGATGGATGGATGGATGGATGGATGGATGGATGGATGGATAATAAATAAATAAATAAATAAATAAATAAATAAATAAATAAATACATTTTTCACACTTCTGACCATTACAGCATCCCCATAGTCACATGATCAACAGATTAACGGAGTTGGAAGGGACCTTGTAGGTCATCTAGTCCAACCCCCTGCCCAGACAGGGGACCCTACACCATTTCTGACAAATGGCAGTCCAATCTCTTCTTGAAATTCTCAAGTGATGATGCTCCTATAACTTCCGAAGGCAACTTCTGCTCCATGGGTTGGTTGTTCAGATGCTCGGCAACTGGCTCATATTTATGACGGTTTCAATGTCTTGGGATCATGTAATCCCCTTTTGCGACCTCCTGAGAAGCAAAGTCACCGGGGAAGCCAGATTCACTTAACAACCGTGTGACTAAATTATCAATTGCAGTGATTCACTTAACAGTTATAGCAAGAAAGGTCGTAAAATGAAGCGAAACTCATTTAGCAATGGAAATCTGGGGCTCAATTTTGGTCGCAAGTCGAGGAGTACCTATTTTTACATTCTGCTCAGTCAAAATGTTCCAAGACTCCAATCGAATACCATGTAGATATGTGTTATGTCTTAGAGGATTCAGAAAACATGACACAGAAGACAAAAAGTTGGCTTCTTCCAACTTCCAACAGAATTGGGTATGTCTAGTCTAGAGAAAAGAAGGACTAGGGGTGACATAATAGCCTTGTTCCAATATTTGAGGGGCTCCTACAAAGACGAGGGGGGGGTCCAACTATTTTCCAAAGCACCAAAAGGCAAGACAAGAGACAATGGTTGGAAACTAACCAAGGGCAGAAGCAACCTAGAACTAAGGAGAAATTTCCTAAAAGTGAGAGCAATCAACAAAATGGAACAGCTTGCCTTCAGAAATTGTTGGGTGCTCCATCACTGGAGGCTTTCAAAGAGAGAATGGACAACCTTTTGTCTGAAATGTATAGGGCAGTGATGGCTAACCTTTTTGCCATCATGTGCCAGGAAGGGTGGGCGAGGGAGGTTTGCCCATGTGTGTTCCACACCCATAATTCTATGTGCCCCACCACGCACATGCGAGCACAACCCCCCTTCCCACCCCACTCCTGGCACGCGATAGCCCGGTAGGCCCGTTTTTCTTTCTGACCTGGCTCCAGATCCTTTCTATGCTTCTGGGGAGGGCAAAAACAGCCTTCCCCACTCCCTCGGAGGACGGACGTTGAGAAACGGGCCGTTTTGGGCCTCCGAGGGGGTGGGGAAGGCTGTTTTCGCCCTCCCCAGATGCATAGAGAGGATCTGGAGCCAGGGAGAAAGAAAAACGGGCCTTTCCCCCATCCCCAGGCCCTCAATTGGTGGGCCCAAAAGGGCCGAAAATCAGCTGACAGAGCTGAGCTGGCGTGCCAGGCAACATGACTCCGCGTGCCACCTGTGGCACGCGTGCCATAGGTTCTCCATCATGGGTATAGGGTTTCCCGCTTGAGCAGACGTCTATGACAATTCGCCACAGTCAACTCATCACGGTCAACTTGCCATGGCCAATTTGCTGGAAGACAACTTGCCATGGCCACCTCTCCACAGGACAACTCGGCATGGGGCAAGAGTTACATTAATATCAAAGCAATGGTAGAATAGAATCGTTAAAGATAGGATGCAAAATGAGTGACAGAATAGCAATAGCACTTAGAACTTATATACCGCTTCACAGTGTTTTACAGCCCTCTCTAAGCGGTTTACAGAGTCAGCCTATTGCCCCCAACAGTCTGGGTCCTCATTTTACCCACCTCGGAAGGATGGAAGGCTGAGTTAACCTTGAGCCAATCAGGATCGAACTCCTGGCAGTGGGCAGAATTAGCTTGAAATACTGCATTCTAACCACTGTGCTACAAGGGATACTTATAAAGATTAGAGGAGGAGGAGGAGGAGGAGGAGGAGGAGGGGGGAGGGGGGGAGGGAGGGAGGGAGAGAGAGAGAAGAAGGAGAAGGAGAAGGAGAAGAGGAGGAGGAGGAGGAGGAAGAGAGAGAGAGGGAGAGAGAGAGAGAAGAAGGAGAAGGAGAAGGAGAAGAGGAGGAGGAGGAGGAGGAGAAGGAAGAGAGAGAGAGAGAAGAAGGAGAAGGAGAAGGAGAGGAGGAGGAGGAGGAGAAGGAGAAGGAGAAGGAAGAGAGAGAGAGGGAAAGAGAGAGAAGAAGAAGGAGAAGGAGAAGGAGAAGGAGAAGAGGAGGAGCAGGAGGAGGAGAAGAAGAAGAAGGAAGAAAGAGAGAGGGAGGGAGAGAGAGAGAAGAAGGAGAAGGAGAAGGAGAAGGAGAAGAGGAGGAAGAGGAGGAGGAGGAGGAGAAGGAAGAGAGAGAGAGGGAGAGAGAGAGAGAAGAAGGAGAAGGAGAAGAGGAGGACAACAGTGATAGCACTTAGATACCCCTCCACAGTGCTTTTACAGCCCTGTCTAAGCAGTTTACAGAGACAGCCTCTGGCCCCCAACAACCTGGGTCCTCAATTTCCCGACCTCGGAAGGATGGAAGGCTGAGTCAACGCTGAGCCGGTCAGGATCAAACTGTCGAACTGCTGCCAGTCAGCAGAAGTAGCCTGCAGTACTGCATTCTAATCACTGCACCACCACTGCTCATTGTTGAATGAAATGTAAATCACAAAAACTGCAATAATTTTATTTGTTTTAAATAATTAAATGGAATTATTAAATGGTCTCGCGGCGAACCGTTGTCTCACGGCGAATTGACCATGGGGAGTTGGCCATGGGGAGTTGGCTGCAGAAAGTTGGCTATGATTAGTTGTCCCATTCCCTGAGCAGTGGCTTGGACTAGAACTGGGGTCTCCAACCTTGGCAACTTCAAGACTTGTGGACTTCAATTCCCAGAAGCAAAGCTGGTTGAGGAACTCTGGGAATTGAAGTCCACAAGTCTTAAAGTTGCCAAGGTTGGAGACCCCGGGACTAGAAGACCACTGAGATCCCTTCCGACTCTATTATTCTGCGTTTTGTGTTCTACAATTGTTCCATTTCAGTCAAGAATGCCCTGACAATCTTCACAGTAGTTTCTGTGAAGATGCATGGCTGCATCCATGCAGCCCTACTGCTAATATATGATGTATTTCTGGACCAGGGGTGAAATGCTCCTGGTTCGGACCGGATCGCCCGATCCGGTAGCGATGGAGGTGGGTGGTTCAGAGAACCAGTAGCAAAAATCCCTGCCTCCCCCGCCCCCATGCCCAGCTGAGCCACATAATCATCAGAGGCTTTTTTTTTTTACTTTTAAAAGCATTTTTTCTACAACCTCTTCGGCCGAAAAAATGCTTTTAAAATTTTTTTTAAAAAAGCCTCTGATGATCGTGCGGCTCAACTGGGATCGTCAAAGGCTTTTCAAAGAAAAAAAGCCTCTGCCGATCAGGCAGCTCAGTTTGGATCGTCAGAGGCATTTAAAAGAAAAAAAGCCTCTGCCGATCAGGCAGCTCAGTTTGGATCGTCAGAGGCATTTAAAAGAAAAAAAGCCTCTGCCGATCAGGCAGCTCAGCTTGGATCGTCAGAGGCATTTAAAAGAAAAAAAGCCTCTGCCGATCAGGCAGCTCAGCTTGGATCGTCAGAGGCATTTAAAAGAAAAAAAGCCTCTGCCGATCAGGCAGCTCAGCTTGGATCGTCAGAGCCTTTTGAAAGCATTTTTTTACAAAAAAAAATGTTTTTTTTTTTAAAAATTGGCCACGCCCACCCCGTCACATTACCCCCCCTCCACCAAGCCACGCCCACAGAACCGGTAGTAACAAATTTTAGATTTCACCACTGTTCTGGACTGTTGATTCTAAACGGCAGGTGCTCTTCATCCCTTTGAAGGTTCCTTCCAACCCGATTATACTATGTTAATATCTTTTTTGTTAGTTCTAAGCTGGGTTGTTCTACCTGACGTCATTCGTTTCCTCTTCTTTATATTTAAGCTTTTTTTTCTTTTTCCCACTGCACTCTTTAACTTTCATTTCCTAGGGTTTGCAATCATTAACATTTTCAGTTCTCAAGGCAGTGAGAGCTCAGCACAGCACGGGTTATTGATATTTCTCCCTTCCAGTTTTTAAACTGCACTCATCTGCTTCCAATATCGCTTCCCTCCCGCAATATATATATCCAGCGTATAAAATGAATAAATAAGGAGGCATAAGACAGGCCTTTCATCTGGACTCTGGCTTCCTGCGCTGTGTATAGATTTGGGGGGAGGAGGAGGAGGAGGAAGATTAGAGAGTGGAAGAGGAGGAAGAGGAAGAGGAGAAAGTGGAGGAAGAAAGTGGAGGAAGATTAGAAAGTGGAGGAGGTAAGGTAAGGTAATTGAATTTTGGAGATTTATACAGAGGTGGATATTAGAAATCACGGGATATAAATTACAATTGAAACCAGAATATTATCTATTAAATATTAGGCCAGATAAGATAGGCACGAATATATGGTGTCTGATTACATATATGACAACTGCAGCAAGAATATGTTTTGCTCAACATTGGAAGGGGAAAGACTTACCGGCTGAAGATTTGATTTTGGGGGAAATTATCGAATATGCGGAAGCTGACAGGTTAACAAAAACTCTGAGAGATCAAAAGGATTCCGTATATTTTCAATGTTGGGACCAATGGTATATCTGGTTGAATAATAGAACAAAAAAAAAGGATAAGGTTAGTGTAGATTTTATTTTTTATTTGTATATCTTGACTGAAGTTAACATACTGTGTAAAGCTCCCGTCGCGATCTGTGTGTGAATAAATATTTTGTTGTAAAGAAATAAATAAAAAATTTAAAAAAAAAGAAAAGAAAAGAAAGTGGAGGAAAGTTAGAAACTGTACATCTCCACCCCAGACCACCCCAACGATACCCTTGATGTGATGTCCCGCTGCCTGGAGGCCGTGCGGGTCTGGATGGGGAGAAATAGGCTCAGACTCAACCCTGCCAAGACCGAGTGGCTGTGGCTCCCAGCATCCCAATATAGTCAGCTGGTGCCATCGCTGACTATTGGGGGTGAATCTTTGCCCCCCACAGAGAGGGCTCGCAATCTGGGTGTCCTCCTGGATGCAGAAGAGCATATGACGGCCGTGGCCCGGGGGGCTTTTTATCAGGTTTGCCTGATTCGCCAGTTGCGGCCTTTTCTGGACCGGGACGCCTTGCGCACAGTCACTCACGCCCTGGTCACCTCCTGGCTGGACTATTGTAATGCTCTCTACATGGGGCTCCCCTTGAAGAGCACTCGGAGGCTCCAACTGGTCCAGAATGGTCCAGAATGCGGCCGCGCGGGTGGTTATGGGCGCAACTCGCTGTGCCCGCGTGACACCCCTCCTGCGCGAGCTGCACTGGCTCCCAGTGGTCTTCCGGGTGCGATTCAAGGTGTTGGTTACCACCTTTAAAGCGCTCCATGGCATAGGACCCGGGTACCTTCGAGACTGACTTCTGCCACCAGTAGCCTCCCACCGGCCAGTCCGCTCCCACAGAGAGGGGCTCCTCCGGGTGCCATTGGAACAAGGCATGTCGGCTGGCGACACCCAGGGGGAGGGCCTTCTCTGTGGGAGCCCCAGCCCTGTGGAATGAACTGCCCCCGGAATTGTGCAAGATCTCCGACCTCCATGCATTTTGCTGTGCCCTCAAGACCCTGCTGTTCCGCCAGGCCGGGCTATCACAGTAAATGATTTTAAATTGAGTGTTTTAAATGTTTGGGTTTTAATTCAGGTCGAAATTATTTAATAATTTTAATTATTTTTTAATTGATCTCCATATATTTTTGTGTTTTAATAGGCTGTACACTGCCCTGAGTCCTTCGGGAGAAGGGCGGTATAGAAATAAAATTTTTTAAAAAAGAAAGAAAGTGGAGGAGGAGGAGAGGAGGAGAAAGAAAAGGAAGAGTACGAGGAAAATGAGGAGGAGGAAGAGAAAGTGGAGGAAGATTAGAAAATGGTAGAGGAGAAAGTGAGTGAGGAGAAGAGGAGGAGGAAGCAGGAGGAAAATGAGGAGGAGGAGGAGGAAGGAGGAGGAACTGGGCATGGCTAGTCTAGTGAAGAGAAGGACCAGGGGAGACAGGATAGCAGTCTTCCAATATTTGAGGGGCTGCCCCAGAGAGGAAGGGGGTCCACCTATTTTCCAAGGCACCCAAAGGCCTGACAAGGAATAATGGATGGAACTAACCAAGGAGAGATTCAACCTGGAAATAAGGAGAAATTTCCTGACAGTGAGAACAAACAAACCCATGGAACAGAAGTTGCCTTCGGAAGTTGTGGGAGCTTCATCACTTGAAACTTTCAAGAAGGGACTGGATTGGCATCTGTCAGAGATGGTGTAGGGTCTCCTCCTTGGGCAGGGGGTTGGACTAGATGACCTACAAGGTCCCTTCCAACTGTGATTCTGTTATTTATGCTTCCGCTATCTCAACAGACATTTGTTCTTCCAGCTCCGATAGTAAACCTCAATTGTCAAACCTGAGATTATTTTACTACCATTGTTTGCAATGCCCAGATTTCTTTCTTTTTTCTTTCCCGCCCCCCCTAATGTAGCCCATTTTAAGCACAGGATAATGCTGGTTACCGAAGCATGAAGTCACCGTTTCCCTGATTTTTGACCCCAAATCACCTCCAGCAGCTGCAAAGCTTCTCGCCTTTCCTTCCATTTCAGTTTTTTATATAACAGACCACAATTCCTTATCATCCCAATTTTGCATTCTGAGCTGTCAGCTCTTCCTCCGTTTTTTCTTTTTTTTAAAGGAGGTTGGGGCTCTTAATTTCCAATTTTATTATCTCCTTTTCTTTTATCTTCCTGCCATGTCAGTGTCTTGGTTTGACGGTCTCTGTATGACTCGCATGCCAGATGCAAATACAGTTTCAGAACGGGGCAGGGGAGGGCGAGGGCTGATTAAAGGGTGTTTTTCCCTGCCTCAGCAATTTCCAAAAAGCCGTGAACCAGCAATAAAGTGTTATTAAGATGTAAAGCCAAATCTCCAGAATGCTAAGCCTTCAGAAATTTCCTTTTTTCCCCCCACTCTGTTCTCAGAAAAAAGCTGCATTCTGTCTTTGACATTTGCAGGCTGAACATGGGGGTGGGGGGGAAAGGGGGGCATTTCTGGGTCCATAAATGTAGTTATAGAAACTTTGCCGCTCCCGGAAGAAATGTCTGAAGGTCGGGGATAATGGGAGTTGCAATCCACGGGTCTTTGAAAAGGAGCCATTTCAAACAGAGCCAGCACCAAACTCCCGTGGGAAGTTTTATATCAAAATGTATTTTATTCCTTATATTGTTTCTGTCTTAAACTTTAACAGAATCTACAAGGGACTAATAATCAGGGTCTCTGCTAGAAGGATTAGGGGCAACAGGATAGCAATGTTCCAGCAATGTTCCAGCAATGTTACCTTTGCTATCAGTTTGCAAATGTGAGCATGAGCGCAGGCCACTTCTGTGCATGCACAGGGCCTTCCGTACATGCGCAGAACGTCAAAAACAGGATGTGATGACATCCGGGCAGGTGAGCAGAGCCTCCCGTAGCCGCCGCTACCAGTTTGCTCAAACCGGATAGAACCAGTTGGAACTGCGATGTTCCAATATTTGAGGGTCTCTTACAAAGATGAGGGGGGTCAGCAGGGGTGAAATCCAACAGATTCCAACAGGTTCTGGAGAACTGGTAGCAGAAATTTTGAGCAGTTCAGAGAATCGGCAAATACCATCTCTGGCTGGCCCCAGAGTGGGGTGGGAATGGAGATTTTGCAGTATCCTTCCCCCTGCCACACCCACCAAGCCATGCCCACCAAGCCACACCCACAGAACTGGTAGTAAAAAAAAATTGGATTTCACCACTGGGGGGTCAGCCTATTTTGCAAAGCACCTGAAGGCAGGACAAGAAGCAATGGATGGAAACTAACCAAGGAGAGAAGCAACTTAGGAGACATTTCCTAATGGTGAGAACAATTTCTATTGATTGATTCATTCAATCATCAACTATTTAATCTTTATCCTTATCTTTTATCTTTATCTTTTATTAGATATGTATACCGCCCTTCTCCTTTCGGACTCAGGGCGGTGAACAGCCAAAATAAAAACATTTGTACACAAAAGTTAAAATAATTTTAAAAATAATTAAATGAAATTTGGCCCATAATTTAAAACATTTCAATTAAAAATCAGTATCAAACTTTAAAACCAACATGGAATCAGGCTAGCCCAGCTAACAGAAAAAAGGAAGTTTTTAGGGCCCGACGAAAAGTCCGGAGGTCGGAGATCACTCGTATCTCTGGGGGATATCTCTGGGGGTAGATTGTTCCAGAGGGTGGGTGCCACCACAAAGAAGGCTCGCCCCCTGGGGGTCGCCAGCCGACATTGTCTGGCTGACGGCACCCTAAGGAGGCCCTCTCTGTGGGAGCAACCAGTCGATGGGAGGCTATTGGTGGCAGAAGGCGGTCCCGTAAGTACCCCGGCCCTAAGCCATGGAGTGCTTTAAAGGTGGTCACCAACACCTTGAAGCGCACCCGGAAGACCACAGGAAGCCAGTGCAGCTCGATCGATCCATTTGTATAGCTGCCTTTCTCAACAAGTGGTGACTCTGGGCACCTGCCACAATTAAAAGCAACCAACTCACACCACCAGTAGACAACATGCAGAAATCAATAAACAATAACCCCCTTTAGAAGCCAAAAATAAAAACCGAGACACAAAAAAAGCACGCAAATGAAAGGAATGGATCCATTTGGATAGGCTTCTGGCAGGCTCCAACTCCAACTCATAAGCTGATCCCCAGGCATGTTGACACACCCATGTCTTTTGAGCATTTTCAACCAGGGTTAGTGCCATTCTAATTCATCTATTTTTTATACATACATACATTCATACATACATATATGCATGCATACATACATACAGTGCATGCATGCATGCATGATTGGTGAAATCTTGCAAGACTTGAGGTGTCCTTCCTTCCTTCCTTCTCCCTGTTCTTCCTTTCCATCTCCTTCCTTCTTCCTTCCCTTCCTTCTTTCCTCCTTTCCTCTCTTCCTCCCTTCCTCTTTCCTTTGTTTCCATCTCCTCTCTTCCTCCCTTCTTTCCTTTACACCTCCTTTCTTTCTTCCTCCCTCCCTCTCTCCTCTCCCTTCTTCCCTTTCTCTCTTCCTTTCCATCTCCTTCCTTCCATCCTTCCTACCTATGTCCTTCATTTCCTTCCTTCTTTCCTCTCTCCCTTCCTCTCCTTCCTTCCTCTCTATCACCTTCCTTCCTTGCTCTCTTCCTCCCTCCTTTCCTTTCTTTAAACTCTTATCGTCTCCCAAGAACTGAAAATCTTGTTAATTCTTCTTTTCCTGAGCTTGATTTAGGATTAGACCACCAATCAGGAGCTCCTCCCCCTCTAGTAGACCCCTCTAATAGACTTCCTGACTCTGGAACAAAGGTGGAACTTCCACCCCAGTCCAAAACAGGACAGAGGGTAGAGTTCAAACCCCTAATCGCTCCTCCTCAGTCACTTCTGAATAGAGGCCATTATCCTTCCAAATGCATTTTCTGGCATTTCGTTCCTTTCCAAGCACTTGGAATTACCTCCTGCTGTCTGTCAAGCCTCCTGTTCTGTCCCCGTCTCACACACGCACACAAACAGTCAGCCAGGGGTTAAATAAAACTTGCAGACAATAAATTCCTTCAATAACAGGATTGGCAGCAACCCAGTAGCTGCTTGCCAAGAACTTTACTCATAGAGGGAGGTGTTCCTCCTCCGTCAGATAAACCAAAACAAATACACAAAGCCACAGAATTGTCAAGTCCAGTCGGTATTAAATCCAAGGCAGGCAGATAACGTAGTTTCAGAGATACAATGCGACTCGCTAGTTGTTTAGTTTTGTCCGTCACAGAGCCTGAATGGCCACCACACCCCCTTTTATCCCCTGTGGGGTGTGGTCCAGTGACTCAGCTTAATCTCTGGCACGCCTCCTTTTCTGCTGCGTGCGCTTGTCTCTCCGACGCTGGCGAGGATCCAGCCAAAACTTATCTCCGTCACTGTACGACTGCAACTGCTCGGCGATACCTAGCTCCTGGCCAATCTCTTCTCCTTCAGGAGAGACCTGAGGCATTGCCAGAGAGGAGGGTCCTGGAGAGGGAGGCCTGGCCAACTCCTCTCCTTCACTTTCGGAGCCTTCTCCCTTCGATAAGACGGGCTCGGGGGTCGGAATCACAACACCTCCTTAGATGTTTTGCTCTTATTTGATGTCACTTTTCAACCACGTTTCCTTTTTTGAAAAGGCAACCAAAAGAAAAAAAAGGAACACAATGGCCATTTGGAGTCAGATAAAGAGGTCCTTTTCAAAGTAACAGATATATATCCCAATGTTCTGACTTGAGCTGAAATTTTCAAAAAAACAAAAAAACTGGAGAGAGATGAGAGGCACCAAAGGGCCGGTGTGAATGTTGGCTCTTTTAGTCACTACGTTCTGTTATCTCATCAGCAAAGACCTTTCCAATTTAATCATGACACGAGCCACATTTTGATCAGAAGAGATTGTCTGTTTAAGCAGGGACTGCTCTGTCCCCAACTACACGCACACACACCAACAGACGTTCAAGAGTTAAAGACCAAACCAGCCAGCAAAATCCTTTTCCTTAAAATAACGGAACTTGTCAACAACCTAGTGGCTGCCTGCCAAGAGTTTATTATTTACGAAGAGGAGAGATAACTTCTCTCCGCTTCTGGTACATCAAAAGAAACAGCTCAATAATTACAGAGTCAATCAAATCCAAAAATAATCCAGCAAAGTCTATAGCAAAAGTCCGGCAATGCAGAATGGCGTGGAAGCTTTCAGCTTCGTTCGTCACAAGGCTCCCTTTTATACCTTGTGGGGTGTGGTCCAGTGACTCAGCCTAATCTCGGGCACGCCTTTTCTTCTGTTGTGCGCGTTTATCTCTGCGATGCTGGCGTGGATCCAGCCAAGACTCATTACCCTCATCACTGTCCATCTGTGGCTGCGTGGACGTGCTTGGCCCCGGCCCTATCTCTTGCCCTTCGGCGGACACCGAAGGCATTGCCAGAGAGGAGGGTCCTGGAGAGGGAGGCCTTGCCAACTCCTCTCCTTCACTCTCGGAGTCCTCTCCTGCCAATGACACAGGCTCAGGTAACGGAGCCAAACAGGGACAAGGTGAAAAGAAAGAACTGTCAGATGGATAATCAAAGCTTTTGGGTTCCCTAACAGCTGAAGGATTCAGCTTCCTTGACTTTTGAATTATTCATTCACTACAACCCTCAACACTGGGTAATAGTACCCTATGCCAGGCAGGGGTGGAATCTAAAATTTGTTACTACCGGTTCTGTGGGCATGGCTTGGGGGGGGTAATGTGACTGGGTGGGCATGGCCAATTTTTTTTTTTTTTTACTTTTAAAACCATTTTTTCTACAACCTCTTTGGCTAAGAGGTTGTTAAAAAATGTTTTCAAAAGGCTCTGAGGATCCAAGCTGAGTTCCCTGATCGTCAGAGGCTTTTGATCAGAGAACTCAGCTTGGATCGTTAGAGCATTTAAAAGAAAACAAGGGGGTTTTTTTTCTTTTAAATGCCTTTGACGAGCCCCGTGATCATCAGAGTCTTTTTTTTTTTTTACTTTTAAAAGCATTTTTTCGGCCGAAGAGGTTGTAGAAAAAATGCTTTTAAAAGTAAAAAAAAAAAAAAGCCTCTGATGATTGTGCGGCTCAGCTGGGCATTTGGGGGGGGGAGGCACAGGGATTTTTGCTACCGGTTCTCCGAACCACTCACCGCCATCACTACCAGATTGGGCGAGCTGGTCCGAACCGTGAGCATTTCACACCTGATGCCACGAGTATCAAATTCAAGGCCCAGAGGCTGGATCCAGCCTACAGGGTGCTTAGAGCTGGGCCATGGGGCTGCCCTGGAAACAGCAAAAGTCCAGCTCTGCCAGCGAAAATAGAGCTCGGGGGGAGGGGTTGCACAGAGGTGCTATTCACTTACCTTCGCTACCAGTTCGCAAATGTGAGTGTGCACACCACCTCTGCACATGCGCCTCTGTGCATGTTCAGAGCGTCAAAAATGGGACGTGATGATGTCCGGGCGGATGGGCACAGCCTCCCACAGCCGCCGCTACCAATTCGCCCGAACCGGATAGAACCAGCTGAATACGACCACTGCGATTGCACGTGGCCCTCCCGAGCTCCATTTTGGGCCACGACAGCCTCTTGCAGCCCTCTGCCAGCAAGAACAGAGCTCAGGGGGCTCCATTTTCACTGGCAGAGGGCTGCAGGAGGCCATCCCGCCCAAAAACAGAGCTCCCGAGGGCCACGTGCAACCTCCCCTGAGCTCCGTTTTCGCTGGTAGAGGGCTGGAGGCTGTCCCAGCTGAAAATAAAATTTAGGAGCCTGTTTTCACTGGCAGAATGCTCGGGCCACAGGCACCCCAACATGAGTGACATCAAGCTGGCTGTCAGGTTTCGATGCTATCTCAAAATAAATGAATTTCCAAACTGCCGATCTTTGAGGAAATTTTCTCTTTATTGAGCATATCGATCTGATCCTGGCTCTTTCGCGGTCAGTACTGACCTTTACCCCCCCAATCCCTCCCTTTCCGATCCCCAATTCTCTGCTTCTCATTGGCTATCTTCCAAGCCACTTTCCTCATCCCTTCTTCGTCAGATCACAGGAATGTCTCCCCCCCTCCCATCTCCAAGGAGACAGAATCTTCAAAGGGATTTAGTAGGCAAAAGTTCAAGCTTCTCCTCTCTTTATATATGTCAGTGCTGGGACGCTGACACTGGCCATGCCCACCCTGGCCCCCTGAGGTCAAACACAACCCCGATGCAGCCCTCGGTGAAATTGAGTTTGACACCCCTGACCTATGCCGTAATTTCTACTTTAAGCGGAATTGGCAGGTTTAATAAGGACAAATATGTAAATGAAGACTCAATCACCCAGGCCAAAAATATCTAAAAAGGCTAAATCACAGCAACTGGACCAAAGTTTGTTCATATGAGACCATTTTGTTACTTATCCAAGTAAAAATCAGTCAAAATAAAAAAATAAAATAGTCTCGGATTAACAAAGTTTGGTCCAGTTACCATGGTTTAACCTTTTTAGTTAGATAAGGACCAGTGGTGAAATCCATTTTTTTTTACTACCGGTTCTGTGGGCGTGGCTTGGTGAGTGTGGTGTGGCTTGGTAGACATGGCTTGGTGCGCATGGCAGGGGAAGGATACTGCAAAATCCCCATTCCCACCCCACTCCAGGGGAAGGATACTGCAAAATCCCCATTCCCATCCCACCCTGGGGCCAGCCAGAGGTGGTATTTGCCAGTTCTCCAAACTGCTCAAAATTTCCGCTACCGGTTCTCCAGAACCTGTCAGAACCTGTTGGATTTCACCCCTGATAAGGACAAATATTCTCTTGTATTGATAAGGACAGCTATGTCAGGCCCAAAACTAAGAATGACACATAACCAGGAGCCTTGACACATAAAGGAGCCTTGGTAGTACAGTGGTCTAAAGCACCCTGTTATTAAGATCAGCTGCCTGCAATTACTGCAGGTTCGAATCCCGCCAGGCTCAAGGTTGACTCAGCCTTCCATCCTTTCTAAGGTAGGTAAATTGAGGACCCAGTTTGTGGGGGCAATAAGCTGACTGTATAAAATATACAAAAGTATGAAGGCTATTGCTTAGCGCATTGTAAGCCGCCCTAAGTCTCCGGAGAAGACTCAAAGAATAAATCAAATTTAAAAAATAATAATAATAACCAGAGGTGGGATTCAGCCGGTTCTGTCTGGTTCGGGCAAACCGGTAGTGCTGAGTTGTGATAGGCCCCATCCACCCGCCCGCATGTAATACCATCCTATTTAGCCATTTTTTTTGAGGCTGTGCGCATGCATGGGAGGCATGCGTGTGAGCAAAGAGCATGCACGGAAGGCATTCACATTTGCAAACCAGTAGGGAAGGTAAGTGAATCCCACCTCTGCACATAACAATTCTTCCAAGTAAGTTCTTTATTGTTTAACACATATAGACAGAATCTTGCCAAACTGAACACTCTACTGCCTGCATCAACAATATAACTCTGGGAATTATTAAGGAGGGTCTGTCTTCACCCTCTTTCTCTCACACATCATATCAGGGCTGAGTGGCCTCTTACTCCTCTGGATGCAACCCTTTCCTCCTGTGAATCCTTGCTTGTCAGGCGCAAGGAACAGAGAACAGAGTAGTTCAGAGTAGTTTATTGTTGCTCGCCTATAGACAGGAATCTTGCCAGACTAAAGCACAAATCTGTATAGTTATTAGATGCAGGTAGTCCTTGATTTATGACCACAAATGAACCCAAAATTTCCGTTGCTAAGTGAGACAATTGTTAAGTGAGTTTTGCCCCATCTTACGACCTTTCTTGCCACACCTGTTAAGCGAATCACTCAACGTTAAATTAGTAACACGGTTGTTAAATGAATCTACCATTCCCCGTTGACTTGGCTTGTCAGAAGGTTGCAAAAGGAGATCACATGACCCCCAGGTCACTGCAACTGTCATACGTATGAGTCATCTGCCAAGCGCCTGACTTTTGATCACGTGACCATGGGGATGCTGCAATGGTCCTAAGTGCGAAAAGTGGTCATAAGTCACTTTGTGTTGTAACTTCAAATGGTCAGTAAGCAAACTGTATGTCCTGTGAAAGGTTAGTGTTGTGACCCAGGCCCAAGTAGGTAGTAGTCGTCGACGCAAACAGTTCCAAAACAAACAGACTTTATTAGAACAGCTGAGAATTAACTCATTCTCAGCGAAGTCCAAACTAAATCAAAACAAATTCTTCATAACACAAATTCTTCAGTCTAATCACCAACCTTGGTATAATTAGGCAAACTGCCAAAGGTTTCTCTTGGCAAAAGTTCAGAAGCAGAAGACGCCGACCAGAGATAAGCGCAGCAAGACAAGAACAAGTCTTTCAACGTTGTTTTTCGACAAAGAGCCTAAGAGCCGTTGCTGGTCTTTTAAGACTTATGGGCGGGGCCAATCATCTCTTGGCCCTACTCCCAAGTCATCCTCTTTGCTGTAGCTGCTCTTGCCTTCTGGCAGCTCTTCTCATACATGCACTAGGAACAGGCTCCTCCTGTTCCTCTGCCTCTCTACTGTCAGCCTCTGGAGGCTCTGGAGTCCACACATCACTCCCCGATGGCCCTGGCCCCATCTCTGCCTCTGACGCAGAGCCCTCATCTGGGCCTTCCCCAGGCTCCAGGACTGGTCCATGTTCTTCCTCAGCCTCATCACTGTCCGACTCCACTGCCAGCTCCGCAGGCTGCTGACAGACCACAACAGTTAGGGAGGGTCCACCCAGGCTTTTTTCCTGCCTATCAAAGATTCAAGCTGCCTATTGGCTCCTTGGGAAAGCCGCTCCCCCCCCCCTCCTGCAATTCTGTACCACAATCCACCCTATCAGTACATTTCACCCCAGTCTGCCTTTGCAAGCCTCCCAACTGAAGATGTTCCATAGAGGCTCCTGCACAAGTCTGGGATAGCGAAAGGGGAAATATATATTCCTGCTTTCCCTTGAGCCTCATTTGACTCAGCTGCCACCATGCAACCCCCTGTTCTGATTTGGGAATTCTTGAAGGCAATGTAATTGGGTGGAATTTGGGGAAGATGTAGGAGAGCACAGAGCTTTGGTGATGATAGAGTCATTTAACCAAAGGGGTTTTAAAATAGCTCCCTAATTTCTACATAGTATCCAATCCTTCCTCTCCTTCCCAACCTCCTTCTATTTTCCTTCCTTTCTTCCTTTCTTTCTTCCTTCCTTTGTTCCTTCCTCCTTCCCTCCACTTTCCTGGCTTCATTCCTTCCTGCTCCCTCTCCTCCCTCCCTATATTCCTTCCCTTCTTCTTCTTCCCTCTCTTCTCTCCCTGCCTCTATTTCTTTCCTCCTCCTCCTCCTCCTCCTCCTCCCACTCCTCCCTCCATCCCTCCTTCCTTCCTTCCTTTCTCCTTTTCTCCCTTCCCCCTTCCATCCCTCCTTCCCTCCACTTTCCTTCTTTCTTTCCATCCTCCCTTTTTCCCTTCCTCCCTTCCTCCCTCCTTCCCCTTTCCCACCTTACTCACTAACTCACTCACTCATTATATATCAATGGCCCATTTTTTTTCCAGTTTATTTCCTCAAGAGTTTATCTTCCTCAACCTTACATGTTTCAGTTCAATCCCAATAGCAGATCTCACAAGGGATCTTTGCAGAGATATTTTTGGGGAAGTTTCAGATTAGGAGAATTGGGGGTTATGAAAGGAGTTGCAGGGCAGTGGAAATTAATTAATTAACATTAACTTAAGTGGCATCTATTTTCTCCGGCTCCAGGCTGCTTCACAGTTCTTAAAAAAAAAAAAAAAACCATTAAAATGGAACTTCAGAACAAAATGCATCAATCCAACAGCCGTCCAAATCCAAACACAATAGCTTTCTCTAACATCTCAGAAGATAAACGAAACTCCCAAAAAATCACACCCAGAAAAAAATTGGGGGAAAAACAATCTAAACTATTCTTAGAATAAAGTGCAAAAAAGAAGCTTCTCTAAAAGAAGAAGATAATAGAAAAACTACATAACAGATTTTTTTTTTATTATTCCACTGTGGAATAACACTGGAACTGTGAAACTGCAGGGAAGTTACACTTGGGAGATATACTGCCATACCTTGTCTTGAGATTTTTGGATGAAAGGCTGAATGTTAATGCAAATTTGAATCTCTTGGTTTTTTTTTTTTTCCCTTGTTCCTGCTTATCTGATTAAATGCTAAATTTTAAATGATTAAAATAATTTTAGTTACCGCCACAGGGGCCCGAGACTGTAACAATAAGAATATAATTTAATTATTAGAATACTCTTCTCAGATGCTTTGAACTATGTAAAGGATAATTGATTATTTTGCTGCTCAAACTCTTACTTTTTCTCTTCCCGTTCTTCTTCTCTTTTGTACTTTCTACTTTGTTGGCTGAGTTACAAGCAAGTAAAGGGGCCTCAGAAAAGGTAAGTAAGTAGATGATAAAGTGTTGTTCTAGGAAATTTGAGTTCTTTTACCGGGTGTGCAGACCGAATGAACCATACCAAATACGTGGGGAGGAAATGAAAACATTTATTTGCAAATATACCCAGTGTAGGAAGAAATATCCTTCTTGGAGAAAGGATATTTCTCCAAGTGGGGAAAAAGACACTGGAAACATGGAGACTGCTTGGAAAGATGGTTTAATGGTGGACAGGATCACATGGTTTGAGTTCCTGAACAGAAGAGAGGAGAGATGCTGTGAGTCCCCGGGTTTTATGCCCTCTCTGGCTTTGAACTTCCTGGCGCCCAGAAAGAGTATCCTGATTGGTTGTCAGACTCCCAGGGGGCGGGGGTCTTAGCTAGCCTTGCTGGCTGATGTAATCTTCCCAGGTGCCATGTGATGAGTTTCTGTTGCTAGATGGGTCCTATTGTGTTGCAGATGATGGTCCATTGACAAAGATTGAGTTTCTGCCTCTGGCCCATTGACAAAGGGTGGGGGCAGGAAGATGGAAGCTGCTTTGTCTTTAAAACATGTTTCTCCATTTCACAACCAGGGAAATATAATATTCTGCCTTTTTAATATTTCCTAAAATATTTCATTCTTCTAGGAAAGGAGTGGGTGCTAACTTCCTACACCAGAAACAAATTTCAAATTGACACATTCCTGCTTGGATTGAATTTTATTTTGTACAGAATAACAAAATAACAGACATAGACGGAATCTTGAAGGTCTTCTTGTCAATTGTCCGACTAGAGAACCCAAAATAAGGAAACCCTTTTCGGGAGCTTTGAATTCCCAAAAGTAAAACTTTATTGGATACACCATTTTGGTACTGAAGAATCAAAACCAGCTCTGGCTTTCTGGGGCAAATGCTTGCTTAATTAAACAATGCTTTCCATTTTTTCCTCACCTGTGGGTGATCACATTGTCCAATTATGAGGTCTTCATTTGTTACGGGAACAGTCCATCTCTTTCTCAAGCACCTACAGGGGCGACCTTGATGGTTGTCAGGGTCTCACGGTCCATGCACACATACTCAACATTCTGTTTCCCCCTTCCCTACCCCCAGTTCATTGGCAAATTGAAAAGCATTAAGGTTTGAAAGAAGCAAAGCAGTTCAATCTTGACACTTCTAGTCCAACCCCTTGCTCAAGCAGGAGACCCTAAACCATTTCAGAGAAATGGTTGTCCAATCTCTTCTTAAAAACCTTGGAGTTTTTAAGAGTTGGAGCATCCACAACCTGTGGAAGCAAGTCATTCCCCTAGTTGATTGTTCACACAATCAGGAAAATGTCTATGGAGATTCTCCATCATCCAGGACCTGATTGTCCCAAAGGTGCTTTTTCAAAAGGCAAATGAACTTTGTGTTTTCTTGAAGACATTTTGCTTCTCATCCCAGAACCTTCTTCAGTTCTGACTAAAGTCAGAAGAAATTTCTTGAGTGAGAAGCGAAATGTCTTCAAGGAATAAATAAAGATGAGCAGATCTTCCTGCAGCTTCACCCAAGGCCTCCCTCCCTTCCCGGAGTTGCCTCGCAAATGGACACCACAACTGGGAAGGTTCAGAGCCATCAGGAATCTGACTGCCTGCACAGAGCACAGCTCCTCTCCCCACCAAAGAGGTACCTATTTTGGTTGAGAATAGAATAGAATAGAATAGAATAGAATAGAATAGAATAGAATAGAATAGAATAGAATAGAATAGAATAGAATAATCTGGAAGGGACCTTGGAGGTCTTCTAATCCAGCCCCCTGCTCAAGCAGGAGAACCTATAATATTTCAGAGAAGTAGCTGTCCAGTCTCTTCTTAAAAACCACCAGTGATGAAGCACCCACATCTTCTGGAGGCCGGTTGTTCCACTGGTTAATTGTCCTCACTGTTAGGAGGTTTCTCCCTAATTCCAGGTTGCTTCTCTCTTTGATTAATTTCCATCCGTTGTTTCTTGTCCTGTCTTCTGGTGCTTTGTAGAATAATTTGACCTCCCTCCTCTTTGTGGCAGCCCCTTAAATACTGGAATACTGCTATCATGTCACCCCTGATTCTTCTTCTCTCTAGACTAATCCTACAGCCATTCTTCATATGTTTTAGTCTCCAGGCCTTTGATCATCTTCGTTGCTCTTCTCTGATTTTTTCCAAAGTCTCAACATCTTTTTTTTTTTTTTTTTGTAGCATGGTGACCAATTTTGTATCATGGAGCCCTGCAATTACTGCAGGTTCGAATCTTACCAGGCTCAAGGTTGACTCAGCCTTCCATCCTTTCTAAGGTAGGTTAAATGAGGATCCAGTTTGTGGGGGCAATAAGCTGACTTTGTATAAATATACAAAAGTATGAAGGCTATTGCTTAGCACATTGTAAGCCGCCCTGAGTCTCCGGAGAAGGGCGGCATATAAATCAAATTAAAAAAAAAATTGGTTGCAATATTCCAGGTGTGGTCTTACTAGGATTTTATATTTAGCCTGTATCTAGTCTCATCTTCAACTGCATAATTAAAGTTCTCCGACCATTCCGCAAGTAAAAGAATGCATGAAGGTATTACTGAGCGAGGAAGAGTAAAAGTGAAATGTAGAGGACTCACATCAGGCGTGACGATCCCAGCTGAGTTGCCTGATTGGCAGAGGCTTTTAAAAGCATTTTTTTAACCACCTCTTCGGCCGAAGAGCTTGTAGAAAAAAAATGGTTTTAAAGGGTTAAAAAAAAGTTGGCCACGCCCATCCAGTCACATTACCCCACCACCACCAAGCCACGCCCAAAGAACTGGTAGTAACAAATTTTACCTTTCACCACTGATTCATATGATATATTGAAGCTGGCAAACATGAAGCAAAACACTAAATTCAGCCTAATATGCAGAGGTGGTATTCAGCCGGTTCGGACTTGTTTGCCTGAACCAGCAGCAGAAGTTGCAGAGGGGCTCCCCCGCTCTCCCCGCCCCCCCAGCCCAGCCCTATGCCATCCTATTTAGGCACGTTTTTGAGGCTGGGTACATGCGTGGAAGGTGCATGAGCAAACTAAGCACATGTGTAGAAGGCCGGGCGCATGCGTGGATATGCGCGTACTCACATTTGCGAACCGTAAGCGAATATCATCCCTGCTCATATGGTTCCTTCCTCCCACAAGGTTAAGAGGAGCATTCTGAATTACCACTTTGCTTTCAGGGAACACGGTGCTAAGAATGAAGCCTATTTTAATCTCTTTTGGGCTGCATTTTAATTAGATATCATCTCAGCATTAATTATCTCCATGTCTACCTCGCACCAGCGCTGTTCCTTTGCTTGCTGATTTCAGGAGGTGGTTCGCCCAATCATCCGAGGACGAAACTCTGGAATATCCTCTCTCAGTTGAAGGGACTATTGCAGCCCTTTTGCTATTTTAGGAGGTCACAAACGTCATTAGGACAGAGGGGATATATTTGGAATGTTCAGCCGCGTATTATGGGCAGCTTCATAAAAAGATGAACAGCAAGGAAACAAGCCACAGAGTAGAACTTGGTAGAGTAGCCACGGAGATCTTACAAAAGCTAATTAATTCCCACGATGTGTCCAATTCTGCAAAGATCAGAGTCATTCCAGCCTGTGACATTATATGAAAGTGAATGTTGGATTTTGTTCTGACCTAGGCTTCCTTAGAAAGTAAACACCACAATCTTAGTCCCGGCAAACCTCTTTAATTCAAATGGCTGTGAATTATTGTCATTCCCAGTCTGAAAGGCCTCTCAAACAGTCTTTCAGGGGAGTGTTTACAAACACCCACCTTATCTCCCTTGGAATGCTGCCAGAGAACTAATTGCCACACGCAGGGCAAGGCCAAACTTAGCACAGAGTCAAACAGAGCTTTTCCAGAGCTTTAACTGACCAGATGAACTAATTGCTTCTGCAAAAGCTCACGTCCCGTTCGCTCCTCTTTTATGTCTTATGGGAGGGGCCAATCATCTCCAAGCCTTACTCCCAAGTCGACCCTCTTTTCTTAATTGTTCTTGTCTTCTGGCAGCTCTGCGCATGCGCACACTAGGAATAGGCTCACTCTGTTCTTCTGCCTCGCTGATGTCAGACTCCGGAGACTCCAGAGGCAGCAAAGACCTACCAGATGGCTTTGGCCCCCTCTCTGCCTCTCACTCAGAGCCCTCATCCGAGCCTTCACCAGACTCCAGGACTGGCCCATGTTTCTCCCCAACCTCCTCACTGTCCAAATCTGCTGCCACTGGCGGGCCACAACAGATTTTAAAGAAGCAGGAAACCACAAAGAAGAAACCACAGAGTAGTCTACTTATTTTCAAAATGCACTTGAAGGCAAGACAAGAAACAATGGATAGAAACTAATCAAGGACAGAAGCAACCTGGAATTAAGGAGAAACTTCCTAATAGTGAGAACAATCAATTCCTGGAACAGCTCCTCTCCAGAAGTTGTGGGTGCTCCATCACTGGAGAGTTTTAAGAAGACACCAGACAGCCACTTGTCTCAAATTGTGCATGGAGTCAGTTACAGTAGTGATAAGTGCACTGTTGGGAGATTTGAATGGTTAGAGAGAGAGCATCATGGAGAAAATATATCTCCGTGGTTGTTGGGCATCTAAAGCAACTTGATAGCACATAGTGAAAAAATATCATAAAAATGACTTCCAAAGTGATCATTGGCCAACCAACCACAAAACAACTGGTAATCAGATAACTAACAGAACATGTTGCTCCACTCCTTTTCCTTAAAGTTTCCAAAGTTGGTCCTTCAGATGGGAACATTTCTGGAGCTATTAGCTGATTCATCTTTCTAACTTCAAGGAGTGCCAGAGGCATAAGATGATATGGAAGGAGAAGGAGAAGGAGAAGGAAAGGGAGAGGGAGAGGGAGAGGGAGAGGGAGAGGGAGAGGGAGACGGAGAGGGAGAGGAGGAAGAAGAGGAGGAGGAGGAGGAAACGGAAGAGGAAGAGGAGGAAGAGGAGGAAAAAGAAGGAGAAGGAGAAGGAGAAGGAGAAGGAGAAGGAGAAGGAGAAAGAGAAGGAAGGCAGAGGAGAAGGAGGAAGAGGAGGAGGAGGAGAAGAGGAGGAGGAGGATGAGGAGAAGGAGAAGGAGAAGGAGAAGGAGGAAGAAGAGGAGGAGGAGAAGGAGAAGGAGAAGGAGAAGGAGGAGGAGGAGGAGGAGGAGGAGGAGAAGGAGGAGGAGGAGGAGGAGGAGGAAGAAGAAGAGGAGGAAGAAGAAGAGGAGGAGGAGGAAGAGGAAGCAGGAGAGGAAGAGGAGGAAGAGGAAGAGGAGAGGAGGAGGAGGAGGAGGAGGAGGAGGAGGAGGAGGAGGAGGAGGAGGAGGAGGAGGAGGAGGAGGGGGGCTGAAGCCAGGAGAGATTGAAGTTCTTTTTTAGAAACTTTTGAAGGCGAGAAATAAAAAACTATAAATCAGAATACTGAATTCTGAATTTCAGAGTGCAAAACAGGGCTGAGAGCCAGGGCAGAGAAAGCTGTAGTTGCTCTACTTTAAAACATAATGGCAGCACATTTGATATTAAAAACAATTGCAGCCTTGTGCGATTGTGATTACCATACTTCCCCAGTACAATTGAGTAAGATTTGTATGTGCTTCGAGGCCTTTTCTTCCCCCCCACGTTTCTGGCTTTTGAAAGTTCCATTGATCATCCTCTGGCTGGTCTCCAGGAACCTGGCAGCAGAGAGTTTCTCCACCTCTGCTGTCAGACACCCAAAAAGTCAGTTTTTCTCCGACAAGGATGATCGGTAATAAATAAAACCACGCTTTGCATTTAAATTGCCTCTTTGGCGCCAAGATGTCACACCAGCTTTTAAAGCAAACTCTCGGTGATGCTACTACAACTTTCCCCTGGGCGAAGAAACGTTGTCGCCTCCATCTTAGAAAGGAAGCTGAATGGCTTTCAAGGTGACATACTAGACTAGAAAATCAGGATTTTCTGGATCGGGCCAGATCCAGCCCATGGGTGTCGTGGCCCATCAGTGGCGTGTGCAGCTAGTAGCTGATTCTCACAGCGAGGAGGCTGGTGTGGTGCTGCGCCAGCAGCCTATGCAGCTGGCGCTCGAGTCGGACAATGAGGAGGCTGGAGAAGGTGTGGTGCCAGAGGCGGGGATTTAGCCAGCGCCTTCAGGACCTCTAGAAGCTCCCTTAAGTAAAGAGGAAGAAGAGGAGGAGCCTCTTCTCGATGCACGAGTGCGCAGAGCTGTTAAAAGGCAGGAGTGGCTCCTCAGGAGGAGGTCTCCTCGAGAGTAAGGCTTGGGGCTAATTGGCCACTCCCTTAGCCTATTTAAGGATGGGCGACGACTGAGGCAATTTGCAGGGAACAACTTAGTTCACTCTCCTTTGCGTCTTGATCTTAGTTCTTTTATCAGTGTCCTGCAAATTGCTTCTGGGCTTTCTGCCAATCCTAGTAAGATTACGATTATTTATTCTTGTAGGCAGAACAATGGGATACTTAGAACCAGCAAAGGACCAGCCTGTGATGCCTCTGGCAGTGAAATGGAGCTCGGGAGGGCCATGCGCAGCCCTCCTGGGCTCCGTTTTCAGCCGCAACAACCTTCCGCAGCCCTCTGCCAGTGAAAACAGAGCTCAGGGTGTGCGTTCCATTTTCACTGGCAGAGGGCTGCAGGAGGCCGTTGCAGCAGTGGTGGAATTCAAATGTTTTTATTACCGGCTCTGTGGGCGTGGCTTGTTGGGCGTAGTGTGGCTTGGTGGGCGTAGTGTGGCTTGGTGGGCGGGGCTTGGTGGGCGGGGCAGGGGAAGGGTACTGCAAAACCTCCATTCCCACCCCACTCCAGGGGAAGGATACTGTAAAATCCCCATTCCCTCCCCACTCCTGGGGGAAGGATATTGTAAAATCTCCATTCCCACCCCACTCCGGGGCCAGCCAGAGGTGGTATTTGCCAATTCTCTGAACTACTCAAAATTTCCGCTACCGGTTCTGCAGAACCTGTCAGAAGTTGCTGGATTTCACACCTCCGTTGTGGCTGAAAATGGAATCCAGGGAGGGGGCTCCTGAGCTCTGTTTTCGCTGGCAAAGGGCTAGCAAAACAAATTACTAGCAAAAGTGGCAAGAAGTTCCTCCGCTGGATCACCAAAGCCCTGCCCGGGCCACCATAGGTGCCCTCAACATGAATGACATTGAGCTGGCCATGCCCACCCTGGCTACGCCCATACCCATGCCCCACTCCCCAAGGTCAAGCACAACCCTGATGTGGCCCTCAATGAAATAGAGTTTGACACCCCTGCTCTATACCATTTCAGACAAATTGTTGTCCAATCTGCTGAGTCTTGGAGCACCCAGAACTTCTGAAGGCAACCCGTTCCACTGGTTAATTATTCTCATTGACAGAAAATTTCTCCTTAGTTCTCAATTGCTTTTCTCCTTGTTTAGTTTCCATCCTTTGCTTCTTGTTCTGTCTTCAGCTGCTTTGGAAAATAAGTTGGCCCCCTCTTCTCTATGACAACCCCTCAAATATTGGAAAACTGCTATCATGTCATCCATAGTCCTTCTTTTCTCTAGACTGGCCATACTCCGTTCCTGCAAGCGTTCTTCACATGTTTTACAACTCCAGTCCCCTAACCATCTTTGTTGCTCTTCTCTGCACTCTTTCTACAGCCTCAATATCTTTTTATATTCCTTTTTTCTTTTTAACTTTTAAGGCACAGAGTCACTGAGAGTATGACACCCTATACATTATGTAAGCAAATTTATTTAAATAGTTGCACTTCCTTCCTCAAGAAGCCATTGTCAAACCTGGATGTTCTGTCCCCGTACCCCACACGCACCCCCACAGATGGCCCAGAGTTAATAAGCCACACGACAAAACTCTTTGAAGATAAAGCTGGCAGCAACCCAGTGGCTAGCTGCCAATTCAGACTTTACTCACACAAAACAAAGATTAGACTGCAAGCATTCCGATAAAACAGGCAGAGTTTCAACAATACAAGGATTAATCCAAATGCAGTCCGATAAAGCAGGCAAAGTTTCAACAATACAAGGATTAGTCCAAATGCAGTCCGACAAGGCAGGCAGAAGTCCAGTAACGCAGAGATCATGGATTATTTCCAGTTTTTGCTCGTCACAAACTGAACCGGCCACCACACCCACATTTATACCCTGTGGGGTGTGGTCCAGTGACTCAGCTAATCTCTGGCATGCCTTCCCCTCTGCTGCGCACACTTCTCCCTGCGCCTCTGCCGAGGGTCCAGCCAGCACTTATCTTCTTCGTCACTGTCCACCTGTGGCTGCGGGGACGTGCTTGGCTCTGAGCCTATCGTTTGGCCTTCGGTGTCCTCCGGAGGCATTGCCAGAGAGGAGGGTCCTGAAGAGGGAGGCCTTGCCAACTCCTCTCCCTCACTCTCAGAGTCTGCATCTGTCGATAGCCCAGGCTCAGGCAACAACACTGGATATCTTGGACAATGATGAGTCATGTGGAGTCCATGGTGCTCTCTGAGCTTGGTTGTTTACTTGCAAACATGTCATTACCCAGTTGATGTGAGGTTTGCTCACTATACAACAGCTTGTCCTGCCAGTATGGATGGGGATATGGCAGGGGTGAAATCCTACCAGTTCGGACTGGTTTGGGTGAACCGCTAGGGATTATGGGCATCAGTTCACCAAACTGGTAGTAATTGTCCCTCCTTGGCCCCACCCACACCCGGCCAGTTGCTGCTCCTCTCTTCTGGCCACTCGATATTCCACATCATTTAATGTTAAATGCAGCAGAGAGAATGCTAAATTTTCTCCCTCCATTCAGAACGGAGCTTCTGAAGCCTGTCCCTTTAAGGTAGTCCCCAGGAGGGAGGGGGCGGGGGAGCAGCTGGAATGGAGCCGCTTTTGTGAAAGGCAGGAAAATGGGGAAGGGAATTTTCCTGCCTGTCATCCATTCCTCAATCTCAGCACAGACTGAGGGAAGGATGGTAGGCAGGAATATTCCCCTTCCCATTTTCCTGCCATTCGCGACAAGGAGTGGCTAGGAAGGGAGGGGCTGGAGAGGATCCCCTCAATGTGAGTGATGTCGAGTTGGTCATGCCCACCTAGTCACATGACCTCCCCTCAACAAGCCACGCCCACAGAACCGGTAGGGGAACTTTTTTAATTTCATCACTGGGATATGGTTTCCTCCTTGGTGGTTCCTTGATCTGGGTATTTTTTTTTTATTTGATTTATATGCCGCCCTTCTCCGGAGACTCAGGGTGGCTTACAATGCGTTAAGCAATAGCCTTCATCCTTTTGTATATTTATACAAAGTCAGCTTATTGCCCCCACAAACCGGGTCCTCAATTTACCTACCTTAGAAAGGATGGAAGGCTGAGTCAACCTTGAGCCTGGCAAGATTCGAACCTGCAGTAATTGCAGGCAGCTGGTCTTAATAACAAGGTGCTTTAGACCACTGTACTACCAAGGCTCCTATTGATTTCTGCCTGATTTTTGTCTGGTATTGATCCCTGATTATCTGAATTTTGGCTTCTGGAGGGGATGCGTTCTGGTCTCTTGATTTCCTTTTTATTTTTGATTGTCTGTTTCCAATGCTGTGTAAATGTTATTTATCTCAGCTGGTAGAAGGAAAAGTTGATCACAAAAGTGCCTGGAGGAAGAGCCACGCCACAGATTCCTTCTTCGTGTTGATGACGGCTGATGCTCTCATCGCCTCAAGCCAAACCAGCCCAAGCAGAAAGGAAATAACCATGTAAAAACAACTGCAGGAAATTTTCTTTAAGGGTTTACCCATGTTCAATTCAGTTATGTCACATTTGAATCCAAGATAATACCTCTCTCTCTCTCTTTTACCGCCGTTTCTTTTCACACAGTTGACATTTGGAAGATGTATAATTCTCTGGGAACATGTATTGGTAATCTCTACACGCCTGGAGGGCATCTGATATGAAAACTATAGCGTATTTTTCAGAGTAAAAGATGCACTCCCTGCCCCCTAAAAGAGGGTGAAAATTTGGGTGTGTCTTATACACCGAATGTAGCCAAAAAGGCGAGGCACAGAGGAGGTGATGGTCTGTGGCAATTCCTGCAGTCTGGAACAGCTGATTGGGGGTATTCCGGGAGGTCAATCCACCTGCCAATCAGCTGTTCATGTTTAATCAGGCTGCAATAATGTGCTGAAGCTGACCTGGTTGTTTGCTATTTGCTGCAAGGACTGTCAAGAGTTTGCAGCAGCAATCCCACCCAGAAAGCACACACAAGCAACTGATTCAGTAACTTCTTTTTATATATAATATAACACATGAAGTAAATATATAATGCCAAAAGCAGGTTTTCCAACATCGTAGTAAATACAAGCAAAACACAAGCAGAGGAGAGGAGTTTCAGTTTCAGTTTTAGTTTCAGAGATCACCACAGCATGCAGCTTTAGTACAGAACAGTTGAGCTAAGCCATGCCCAGGCTCCTTGCTGTCTCCTTCCACCATTAAACCATCTTTCCAATCAGCCTCCATGTTTCCAGTGTCTTTCTCCCTAGTTGGAACTGATGGACATTTCTTCCAAGACTATCTACTCAGCAAAAACCTAAAATCAAAGTTTCATTTTTTCCCCCAACTCAAGCATAAAGTCCAGAAGGGGTTTCCGAGTAAAACCAAAAGTAATTGTGGTGTTTTTTTTCCCCTCTTGAATCAAAACAGCCAATTTAGCCACCCCTGCTAACTCAGTCAACTTTTGCAGCCATTCATCGAGTGTGGGAATCAAAACGTCCTTCCATTTTTGTGCATAAAGTAATCTCACCACCGTCCATGTATATAAGATCAACCAGGGGTGAAATGCTACCAGTTCGGACCAATTTGCCCAAACTGGTAGTAACAAAAGGTAGTAAAAAAAATTCTACTGGATCGGGACGAGCAGGTATTTCCTACAGTCAGCTGTGCCGTGCAATTTATATTCACTACATTGTGCGGCACAGCTGTTCCCCCCCCTTGCTGTTCTACTTTCTACTTTCTACTTAGAAAAGGCTTCTTAATCCTCCTTTTTCAGCACTGCGCAGTAGCACCTGCAGTGCACATGCGCGCAAAGCGTGCATTTGGCACACACCTCACTTGCGAGCACAAAGCAAACTGATTGCGAAGAGAACTGGTAGTGAAGCGAAGCAGTAGCCAAGCAAACTGATAGCAAAGTGAAGCAGTAGCGAAGCGAACTGGTAGCGAAGCGAACTGATAGCGAAGTGAACCAGTAGTGAAGTGAACCGGTAGTGAAGTGGTAGCAAAGCGAACCGGTAGTGAAGCAAACCAATAGCAAAGTGAAGCGGTAGCAAAGCGAACTGGTAACGAAGCGAACCAATAGCAAAACGAACCGGTAGCGAAGCGAACCGATAGCGAAGCGAACTGGTAGCGAGGCGAACTGTAGCGAAGCGGTAGCAAGGTGACCTAGTAGCGAACCAGTAGTGAGGAAAACTAGTAGCGAAGTGTAGCGAAGTGAACTGGTAGCGAACTGGTAGCAAAGCAAACTGATAGCAAAGCGAATCGGTAGTGAAGCGAACTGGTAGCAAAGCGAACTGATAGCGAAGCGATAGCGAGGCAAACTAGTAGCGAAGCGGTAGCAAGGCTAACTAGTAGTGAAGTGAACTGATAGCGAAGCGAACTGGTAGTAAAGCGAAGTGAACTGGTAGCGAAGCGAAGCGGTAGCAGATTTCAGAACATTTCACCCCTGAGATCAACCCTCTGGCCAGTATTTTGATAACAGAGCCCGGGAAAAAGCAATGAGGAGGGACGATAAAGAATAATATCATCTCCAAGATGGCTTTCTCACATTTTCTACAAAAGCTTCTTTCTACAAAGATGCTTTCTAGGAAAGTTTCCTTTTTCCCGCGTTCTTCTCCAGGGATGACAATGGAACGAAATAACAAAAAAGGTATCGGCATTTTTCCTGTCCGAACTGATAAGAAGGTCCATCTCTATGAAGACTTTATTCTGGTTGCCATCAAGAAGGATGAGAATGACACAGAGCGTAAAAAGGGGAGACTTCCCATTATGTGTTGTGGATTTTGACTGACATAGGCTGTCAGCCGAAGAATGAAAGGCATCACACGAACCCTGCTCTGGTGGAATTACTCTACTTCCACAACGCCTCCAGTAAAACATGATAAAGTTGACTGACATTCTGCCTAGTTACTTGTGAAATGTCAGCCAAATGATGATATGCAGAAAGATTTTCTTTCTTTTTCTTTCTTTTTTCTTTCTCTGGCCTACGGGCTCGCAGCTGCTACAAATAATTCAGCATTTTTCCTGCCTCCGAGAGTGTAGAAGGTAGCCAAAAATGTATGTTAATTTCAGTGCTTTCAGTGCACCAGCCAGGCAACCTTAATAGGTGAGAAGGTCACTCCTTCCTGAAAAATTATTTGTAATGGGATGGAGATTATCTGGATTGGGTGCAAGGGATGAAATGGATATTGGAGACAAATTTAGGATCCGTTTTAAGACCTGCATTTTAACAGATTAACAAAGTTGGAAGGGACCTTATAGGTCATCTAGTCCAACCCTCCACTCATGCAGGAGATCCTACATCATTTCTGACAAATGGCAGTCCAATCTCTTCTTGAAAGCCTCCAGTGATGAAGCTCCCACAACTTCTGAAGGCAACTTCTGTTCCATTAGTTGATTGTTCTCATTGTCAGAAAATTTCTCCTTATTTCTAGGTTGAATCTCTCCTTGTTAGAAGGGAGTGGGGTTTCTGGAAAGGAAGAGAGGAGGGGCAGGAGAAGGAAGGGGAGGGGCGGAAGAGGAGGAAGAAGAGGGGTGGAGAGGGCGGAGGGGGAGCAGGGGAAAGGGGAGGAGGAGGGGAGGAGAAAGAGGGGATAAGCAGGGGGAGCAAGGGGAAGGGGAGGAAGAGGGGAAAAGGAGGAGAGGGAGGAGGAGGGGAATATGAGGAAGGGGGAGGAGGCAGAGGAGGAGGAGGAAGAGGAGAGGAGAAGGGGGAATGGGGAGAAGGGGAGGGAGAAGGGGAAGGGGAAGGGGAGAGGAGCAGAGGGAGTGGGAGGAGGTGGAGGAGGACTGTGTGATCCTTGGTGCTCTCTGAGTTTGGTTGTTTCCTTGCAGACATTTCATTACCCAACTAAATAATATCATCAATTGAAGCAGGGAGTGGGGTTTGTGGAGAGGTGGTGAGGGAGAGGAGGGGTGAGGAAGCAGGCGAGAAGGGGAAGGAAAAAGGGAGAGGGGGAGGAGGGTTGCTGGAAGGAGGAGGCTAGGAGGGGGAGGGGGAGAGAGGGAATAGGGGATATATGGGGGAGGGGGAGGGGAGAGGGAGGAGGCAGAGGAGGGGGAGGATAGGAGGGGGAGGGGGTGGGGGTGGGGCGGAGGCAGAGGAGGGGAAATGGAGGGGAGGAGGGGAGGAGGGGAGAAGGAGAGAGAGGATGGGAGGGGGAGAATGGGGAGGAGGAAGAGAGAGGGTGGGAGAGGGGGATGAAAGAGGAGGGGGAAGGGGAAGGGAGGAAGAAGAAGAAGGAGAAAGAGAAGGAGAAGGAGGAGGAGGAGGAGGAGGAGGAGGAGGAGGAGAAGAAGAAGAAGAAGAAGAAGAAGAAGAAGAAGAAGAAGAAGAAGAAGAAGAAGAAGAAGAAGAAGAAGAAGAAGAAGAAGAAGAAGAAGAAGAAGAAGAAGAAGACAACAACTGTGGGTCTTTGGTGCTCTCTGAGCTTGGTTGTTTCCAAGACGTTTCATTACCCAACTAAGTAATATCATCAGTGCTAGAAGGGAGTGAGTGGGGTTTGTGGAGAGGAGGAGGAGGGGAAAGAGGCGGGGAGGAGGAGAGGAGAAGGAGGAGGAAGGAGAGGAGGAGGGAGAGGACTGTGTGATCCTTGGTGCTCTCTGAGCTTGGTCTTTCGCTTTTTTCATTACCCAAGTAGTTAATATCATCAGTACTGGTGGTAGGGATCCCTCTCTTAGTGCTGATGATATTCCCTAGTTGGGTAACGAAACGTCTGCAAGCAAACAACCAAACTCAGAGAGCATCAAGGACCCCACAGTTCAACCCTGAGCAGCAAATATTCTCTTCTCTCAGCAATGAATATTGCTCTTCCAAGGGATTGGACCATTGTTGTCTTGTACACCAGAAAATGAAAAAAAAAGGAACAAAAGAAGTTGATGTTTAATAGCGCTGGCCTCTAGTTCTGAAAAGTGGCAATTCCAGTTGACAGAGGTGAAGCAAATGCGAAGAGGCCTTCGAGCCCCCTGAATCATCTATAATTCAAGGCCGAAAAACATTTGACAATTTACTCTTATTTTTTCCCCCCTGGCTTTGCTTGCATTCTCATTGCAAACGAGCTTTTCGTTTGCAAGATTCCTTTAGGAAAAAACAGCAGCAAAAAAATAAAATAAAATAAAATAAATGTTCCCTTTCCTGAAATAGTTACGGGTTTTCTTCCTCCTGCCTTAATAAACGGTCTCCAGACGTCTAGAAAAATGAAACCGTATTAATATTGCATTAGGATGCCTTATGAAGTGTTCTTATGAAAGGAGGTGGGAGAATTTCGAGAGAAACGGCTCTCCAGGGATCGTTTTTCTGATCCATGTCTTTTCGGGGGTTTTCGGAGATCTGGGATCCACCGAGGGATGGAAGCTCGGTGGGAAGGCGGTCCTGATGGCGGCCATTTATTCCAAATCAGTGGAAGCAGAGAACCTCATTGGGGCTGATTTTCAATTTTCAAGCGGTACCGTGATTAAAAATATAAATCGGTTAATACAACGGCTGGAGAGGACTTGACAGGCTAAAATAGAAAAGTGAAATTCGTACGAAATACTGTAGGTGAGAATGGCAGACATCTGGGTGACCAGGTGAGGGCATCAGAGAAATCTATCATCTGTCTGTCTGACTGTCTATCTATCTATCTATCTTACTTATCTGTCTAATCTGTCTATCGTATCTTCTATCATCTATCCATCCATCCATCCGTCTATCTACCTACAGGTCTCTCTCTCTCTCTCTCTCTCTCTCTCTCTCTATCTATCTATCTATCTATCTATCTATCTATCTTCTGTCTGTCTATCATCTATCTATCTATCTATCTATCTATCTATCTATCTATCTTCTGTCTCTATCTGTCTGTCTGTCTGTCTGTCTGTCTATCCATCCATCCATCTAGCTACAGGACTATCTATGTATCTATGTATCTATCTATCTATATATATATCTATATATCTATCTATCTTCTACTTATCTGTCTAATCTGTCTATCATATCTTCTATCATCTATCCATCCATCCATTCATCCATCCGTCTATCTATCTACAGGACTATCTATCTATCTATCTATCTATCTATCTATCTATCTATCTATCTATCTATCTATCTATCTATCTATCATCTATCTATCTACTGTCTCTATCTATCTGTCTGTCTATTTATCCATCCATCCATCTAGCTACAGGACTATATTTCTCTGTATCTATCTATCTATCTATCTATCTATCTATCTATCTATCTATCTATCTATCTATTTATCTACTGTCTCTATCTATCTGTCTGTCTATCTATCCGTCCATCCATTTAGCTACAGGACTATATTACTATCTATCTATCTATCTATCTATCTATCTATCTATCTATCTATCTATCTATCTATCTATCTATCTATCTATCTACTGTCTCTATCTATCTGTCTGTCTGTCTGTCTGTCTGTCTGTCTGTCTGTCTATCCATCCATCCATCTAGCTACAGGACTATATTACTCTGTATCTATCTATCTATCTATCTATCTATCTATCTATCTATCTATCTATCTATCTTCGGATGCACAGGCTGTCCTACTTCCCTAATATAGCCATTATATCAGAGGTCCCCAACCACCGAGCTGCATTCCAGTAGCAGGCCACGGCCTGTTAGGATCCGGGCCATGCAAGCATCTGAAACTTCATCCGTGCATGTGCAAGATCTAGGTAACACACGAAGCCATCCCACTCACTCACCCAGGTCTGTGGAAAAATTGTTTCCCACGACATCAGTCCCTGGGACCATAAAGGTTGGATTCCACTGCATTAAATTATTTTTTTTAAGTACATTTAAAAATAAAATTGAGTATAAGTAGTCATTGACTTACGAGCCCAATATTTCTATTGCTAACTTGTTGAGGCAATTTTGCCTCATTTTACGACCTTTCTTGCCACCGTTGTTAAGTGAATCATTGCAGTCGTTAAGTTTGTAACACGGTTGTTAAGCGAATCTGGCTTCCCCATTGCCTTTGCTCATCAGAAGGGGATCACATGACCCAGGGACACCGTAACCGTCATAAATACGGGTCAGTTGGCAACCATCTGAGTTTTGATCACGGGACCACGGGGACGCTGCCACGGTCACAAGTGTGGAAAAATGGACGCAAGTGTGAGAACAGCCCCAAGCCATTTTTTTTCAGTACCGTTGTTAACTATGACCTTATATACAAGTAGTCCTCAACTTACAACAGTTCCACTTAGTGATGGTTCGAAGTTACAACGGCACTGAAAAAAGTGACTTATGACCGTTTTTCACACTTACGACCATTGTAGGCTCCCCAAGGTCACGTGAGTTACATCCGGATGCTTGAAAACTGACTCACATTTACGACGGTTGCATTGTCCTCGGGTCACGTGATGTGATCCCCTTTTGCGACCCTCTGAAACCAGATTCGCTTAACAACCGTGGTTACTAATTGAAGAACTGCAGTGATTCCTTTAAAAAACATGGCTAGAATAGTCGTAAAATGGAACCAAACTCCCTTAACAAATTTTTCAGTCAGCAACATAAATTTTGGGCTCCATTGTGGTCGTAAGTTGAGGACTACCTGTATAGCAGGGGGTTGGACTAGAAGACCTCCAATGTCCCTTCCCGGTCCCTTCCGATTGGGGCAGGGGTAGGTTCTAATTTTTTTACTACCAATTCTGTGGGCGTGGCTTATTTTGTGGGCATGGCTTGGTGGGGGTTAATGTGTCTGGGTGGGCATGGCCAATTTTTTTATTTTTTTTTACTTTTAAAAGCATTTTTTCTACAACCTTAAGAGGTTGCAGGAAAAAATGCTTTTAGAAGCCTCTGACGATCCCAGCTGAGCCACACAATCATCAGAGGCTTTTTTTTTTAACTTTTAAAAGCATTTTTTCTACAACCTTAAAAGGTTGCAGGAAAAAATGCTTTTAGAAGCCTCTGACAATCAGGCAAGTCAGCTGGGATCACCAGAGGCTTTTAAAGGCTTTTTTCCCCCCCTTACAACCTCTTCGGCCGAAGAGGTTGCAGGAAAAAATGCTTTTAGTAGCCTCTGACAATCCCAGTTGAGCCGCGCCATCATCAGAGGCATTTTTTTTAATACTTTTAAAAGCATTTTTTCGGTTGAAGAGGTTGTAGAAAAAATGCTTTTAAAAGTAAAAAAAAAAAAAAAGCCTCTAATGAGGTGGGTGGGGTAAGCGAGTGGTGACCGGGCCGGGGACCAGTTTGGGAGCGTGGCCAGCCAATGCTATTACCAGTTCTCCAAACTTCTACAAATCTTTACTACCGGTTCTTGCGAATCGGTGCGAACCGGGAGCAACCCACCACTGGTGCAATCCTTTTGCGCACGCGGCAGTGCCAAAAATCACCTCCGCATCCGCACCGGCCATCTGATCATCAGGCATGCATGCATGCTATAACCCAGAAGTTTTCCAGAGCACGGCCCCGACGACATAAACGAAGGCAACTTAATGGAGACGTTTCTGTTTTATTCGTACTTCCACCGCTGCAGCTTCATTGCGCCACTCGGGAGCCCTAAAGAAATACATTGCTGTGACCGTTTCACAGAGATCCACAATTTGAGACAAAGCACATTCTGAATCCACCTTTTTGGGTGTTTCAAAGGACCCCGCTCTGCATTTGTGATGGAGGCTTCCGATGGTGAAGCACAGAAATCAGGAAACCCAGGGAGTTCGAATAAACTTAGATTGTATTGTAGAAAGTAATTACCTAACCCCCTCCCCACAAAGAATGAAATATTTTGGGAATTATTTAAAAAGGCAAAATATTGTATTTCCCCAAAGTGGGAAATGGAGAAACATGTTTTTTTAGAGGCAGAAAGCAGCCTCCACCTTTTCTTCATAGCCCACAGCAGATGGCAGCACTTAAGAGATAAAGAGCTTATTGGAAGAGGAAGACAACAACTATCTAGATGGCTCTATTCATAAGCAAAGTAAATACTGCAGGCAGAGATCCATTGAAGGATATTTTGAAACTGCTTGCAGCAAAGTTTGACAGCTAACAAAGGCAGAACGGTAGGATTAGAAAGCAGCCCCTCACCCAAGATCCAACACAGGATGAAAGCCATTAGGAATTGCCCAACCCCCATTCAGAACACAAGCCCCTTCATATGCCCCATCCCAGAGCAGCCCAAGCCTGGGAGCTCAGGTAAACATTAAGCCAGAGGTTGACCAGATTAGCTCAGACAAGCATTTCAGATTTACATTTCCTCTTTTGCCTATAGCCTATAGAGCCAGCTATGACCCCTACATGACCCCACCATAGGAATCTGACAACAAACAATAGAATACATGTTCTTGCACAGGAACAGGAAGCTCAAGTGCAAAGCCCAGAGAAGGTATAAACCCTCCTCCCATTCCCAGCTCCATTTTGTTCAGGTGCCCAAAATCACATGTGGTTCTGCTTCATCTATAAACCCTTTTTCCAATCAGCCTCCATGTTTCCAGGGTCTTTCTCCCAGCTTGGAACGGAACCAGATGGATATTTCTTCCCACAAGAATCTGAACGACAGGCAGTCCACCACTTACAACAGTTCATTTAGTGACGGTTTGACGTTACAAGAGCCCTGAAAAAAGCGACTTTGGGCCGTTTTTCCACACTTATGACCATGGCAGCATCTCTGAGGTAGTGTGATCAAAATTCAGATGCTTGACAACCGACTCATATTGGTGACCGTAGCGGGGTCACCTGATCCCCTTTTGCGAGCTTTTGCCGAGCTGAAGTTAAGAATCACTTAACAACCATGTTACTAGAGCCGTGGTGGCACAGTGGTTAGAATGCAGCGTTGTAGGCTAGTTTTGCTGACTGCCGACTGCCAGCAGTTCGATCCTAACTGGCTCAAGGTTGACTCAGCCTTCCACCCTTCTGAGGTCAGTAAAATGAGGAGCCAGATTGTTGGGGGCAACAGGCTGTAAAGCACTGTGTAGCAGTATATAAGTCTAAGTGCTATTAAATTAGAATTATTAGAATTATTAGAATTATTAGAATCATTAGAATTAGAATTAGAATTATTAGAATTAGGATTATTTATTTATTTATTTAAATTTATATCCCGCCCTTCTCCCCGAAGGGACTCAGGGCAGTGAACAGCCGAGAATTAAAATAACATGCAATATAAAAGTTAAAATAATTAAAAATGAATTAAATTAAATGGCCACCCCAATTTAAAACCCCTAGCAAGTCAGGAAACAGGCTGTTTCTAGTCTCCGGAGCTGTGGGGAAGGCCATTTTCACCCTCCCCAGGCTCCAAGAAAGTCTCTGGAGCCTGGGGAGGGCGAAAAACGGGCCTACTGGGCCCACCAGTAACCTTTTCGCCGTCGTGTGCCAAAAGTGGAGGGAGTGCCGGGGGCCGTACTCCCATGCATGGTTTGGCGGGGCATAGGGAGCATTGAATTATGGATATGGACATGCTCACGCATGATCCCCCAGCGCTCCCCCCACTTTTGGCACCCGACGGCAAAAAGGTTAGCCATCACTGCCTTATACCATTTCGGACAAATGGTTATCTAATCTCTTCTTAAAATCCTCCAGTGTTGGAGAATTCACAACTTCTGGAGGCAGGTCATTCCGCTGGTTGATTGTTCTCACTGTCAAAAAATTTCTCCTTAGTTCTAGGTTGCTTCTCTCCTTGTTTCCATCTATCGCTCCTTGTTCTGCCCTCAGGTTCTTTGACCCTCCTCTTCGTTGTGGCAGCCCCTCAGATATCGGAACACTGTTATCATGCCACCCCTAGTCCTTTTTTCATTAAAATATTGCTACTAATTTAACACCTCCAATGATTCACTCAACAACTGTGACAGGAAAGGTCATAAAATAGGGCAAAACTCACTTAATAAATGTCTCACCTAGCAACATAAATTTTGGGCTCAGTTGTGGTCATAAGTCGAGGAGTACCTTTACTAACAGTCAAAGCAAATTGGAGGTAGATAACAGTCAAAGGAATTCAAGGCTGGCTGGACTTAGATTTCTTGTGGACATGCAGGGATTCCAAACTGATAGCGCATTTGACTCCTCCCTCGGACTCAGCCTGTTCATCTCCTACACTAGGGCTCTGCAACCTTAAACACTCAAAGAGCCATTTGGACCCATTTCCCACAGAAAATAGGCCAGGTGAGGACTGACTGGGAGGGGAGGGGTGGGGCCAGCCAGTGGTGGGATCACCTGACAGGGAGCCGCAGCAGAGGGCCGAAAGAGCTGCATGCGGCTCCAGAGCCACAGATTGCCAACCCCTGTCCTACCCAGATCAATCCACTGTGCAGCCCTGGTTCATATGCCAAACAATTCCACAGTTTGTCATTATGACTCATTACGGCATGAGCCCCCTTATTTATTTATTTTTATTTATTGATTTGATTTGATTTCTATACTGCCCTACTCCCGAAGGACTCAGGGCAGTGCACAGCCAAACAATAAAACACATACAATACAAAATTTAAAAGTAGAATTAAAATCAAATTAAATAGTTTTGGCCCAGACAAATTAAAACCCCGAACTACTTAAAACCAATTTAAAATTTGAAGATATAAAATACTAAAAGATATTTAAAAATTAAAAAAACTTTTATAAAAGAGGGAGAAAATTAGGCCAGGCCCGCCTGGTGAAATAAAAAGGTCTTTAGAGTGCGGCGGAAGGTGCGCAGATCCGGGATCCCCCAAATCTCCGGGGGGAGCTCGTTCCAGATAGTAGGTGCCCCCACAGAGAAGGCTCTCCCCCTGGGGGCCGCCAGTCGGCATTGTTTGGCCGACGGCACCCGGAGGAGCCCCTCTCTATGAGAGCGTACCGGCCGGTGGGAGGCTATTGGTGGTAGTAGGCGGTCCCGCAAGTACTCAGGTCCTGAGCCATGGAGCGCTTTAAAGGTGGTAACCAAAACCTTAAACCTCAATACAACCTCATTCATTCAACCTCAATAATACACGGGCAAACAATCGATACAAACTCAAGGTAAACCGCTCCAAACTCGATTGCAGAAAATACGACTTCAGCAACAGAGTGGTCAATGCCTGGAATGCTCTACCCGACTCCGTTGTTACATCCTCTAACCCCCACAGCTTCAACCTCAAACTGTCTACGGTGGACCTCACCCCATTCCTAAGAGGTCCGTAAAGGGGGCGTGCATAAGCGCACCAGCATATCTATCAGTGGTGAAATCCTCCACGGATCGCCACCGGTTCACTGCCCGCATGTGCGGTGCACGCCAAATGAGCATTGCACGCACACATGCACAACACATGCCAAAGGCACGCTGTGCACGTGCATGCATGGCACACACCAAAAGCATGCTACGCACGCATGCGCAATGTACACCAAACGCACGCTTCGCACGGAAAAAGAAGACTTCACTAGGTAAGTAGAACAGCGAGGGAGGAGAACAGCTGTGCCTACCGTCCCTGTCCTACTGTCCTCATTTATTTCTATTCATTTCCCTCGTTCATGTCCATGTTCATATTCAGACCTGCAATCTTGTACGTGTTTGACAAACTAATAAATAAATTAAAAAAAAAATAAATAGATGCGGGACTTGAATCTAGGACTCCCTAACCTACATAGAGCATGCCAGTCAGGATGTGTTCATGGTTTGGAGAGCAGATGGTCAGGAGAGAAGAAGGAGAAAACTCTATTTGAATGAGGGGAAAACCAAAATAACTCCTTTTTTGCTTAGTCCTGTTAAGAAAAGCCATTAGGCACTTGAAGTGATTTACGGTAGCAGAAATCACGCCAACCGCCCATTATGGGTGACAGCAGCTCGAATAACGATTCAAAATATTACATCTCGGAGTTTTTCTATTTCTCACTCCAGAGCCGCCAATGTTCCAAACCAAATCCAGCTAGGAAATTTCTTTTTCTGCGGGTTATTGGTAAGTTCTTGCCAACGTGGCCCCTAATGAAGCATGGAGATGTTCAAATGGGCTACAGGTAATCCTCAATTTACGACCATTTGTTTAATACAGGTAATCCTCGACTTGCAAGCATTCATTTAGTGACCGTTTGAAGTTATAACATGGCACTGGAAAAAAATGACTTTTTCGCACTTACGACCATGGCAGCACCCTCGTGGTCACACGTTCGAAATTTAGATGCTTGTCAACTGACTCATATTTACGACGGTTGCAGCATCCCCAGAGTCCTGGGAATCCCTTTTGGTGACCTTCTGAACAGAGTTCGGGTTCCAAGTGGTGTTACCACCGGTTCTCTTCACGCATGCGCTTTGCGCGTGATCGCTTCGCGCAAACACGTTATGTTTCTGGCCAGCTGGGGTGTGGCAATCCACTCTGCTGTGCCTATCAGCTGGGCTAAAAAAAAACAAGAAATAAAGGTAAGAATAAAGCGGAGGCGGGTGGGAGGGCCCAGCTCTCAGTCAAAGAGAACCAGTTTGATGATGTCACATCATCACCACTACTGGCTCGATCAAACCGGACCGAACCAGAAGCAGCCCACCACTGCTTCTGACAAGCAAAGTCAATGGGGAAACCAGATTCACTTAACAGCCGTGTTTCTAACTCAATAACTGTTGTGATTCACTTCAGCTGTGGCAAGAAAGGTCATAAAACAGGGCAAAACTCCCTTAATAACTGTCTTGTTTAACGATAGAAATGTTGAGCTCAATTGTGGCCATAAGTTGAGAACTACCTGTATGTGATGTTCCAGTGGCACTGAAAGAATCTTAGATATGATCAGTGGTGGGATGTTGCCGGTTTAACAACCGGTTCAGTGAGCGCGTGTACATGTGCCTAATGCACTTGCGTGCAGTGCTGAAAATGGAGCATTTAGAAGCTCAGCTGCTTACCTTCCAAGTCAGCAACGGTAAGTAGAACAGCGAGGGAGGGGGAAATCAGCTGTGCTGCATGATTGAGATGAGATACAAAGCAGGAAATAAAGGACAAGATAGAGCGGGAGCGGGTGGGCGGGGCCAACTGATCATCGGAGCTACCGGTTCGCTTGAACCAGTACGAACCGGCTGAATACCACTTCTGGATATGATCGTCCTTCAAACTTACAACCATTGTAGCATCCCCATAGGTGATCAATATTTGAATATTTGGCAACCGGCACGTATAGTATATACCCGTGATGGCGAACCTATGGCACGTGTGCCACAGGTGGCACCCGGAGCCATGTTGCCTGGCATGCCGGCTCAGCTAGGGCGTGCATGCACGCACTGGCCAGCTAATTTTTGGGCCTTCTGGGCTCACCAGAAGTAGGGAAACAGGCTGTTTCCTGCCTCTGGAGGGCCTGGGGGTTGGGTGGGGAAGGCTGTTTTTGCCCTCCCTAGATGCATAGAGAGGATCTGGAGCCAGGTGAGACAGAAAAACGGGCCTACCGGGACATCACATGCCAGGAGTCGGGGGGAGGGGGGTTGTGCGCGCATGCACAGGGCGGGGCAGATAGAATTATGGGTGTGGGCACGCTCACGCATGAACCTCCCCCATCCACCCCTTTCTGGCACGTGATGGCAAAAAGGTTAGCCATCACTGGTATATACAATGGTGGCAAGTAACATCCCAGAGTTACATGATCATCATTTGCAACCGTTCTAGCCAGCTTTCTAGCAAGCTAAATTAAGCTTGATTGAGCTCAATAAATAGTATCTCCTGAAACAACTCAACTTTTAACTTGGCTGCTCTAATGTAGTGTTGGCAACTTTGAGATACGTGGACTTCAATTCAGCATGCTGGCTGGGGAATTCTGGGAGTTGAAGTCCACAGGTCTTAAAGCATGCTGGCTGGAACATTGTGAGAGCTGAAGTAGCAATAGCACTTATATACCGCTTTATAGTCCTTTACAGCCCTCTATTAAGTGGCTTTACTGAGTCAGCTTGTTGCCCCCAACAATTTGGGTCCTCATTTTACCCACTTTGGAAGGATGGAAGGCTGAATCTGTCACTGCGTTTTTGTATTTACCAGATGAGCTCTTATTTTTGAACTTTCAGACTTACCGTAGCTTGCCAAGTTCTTATCAGTAACTACTGTGCATGTCTACATTCTTTTCTTCTTCTCAAAAATCTTTCTTTGTTCTCCGGCCAAGAGAGGTGGCTGGGAAAGCTTTGCCAAGATGTAGTTAATTAGCCAGTAAGATGTTTTATTTTCTTTATAACAAATAAATGAGTTTTTCTTAGAAAATATATCTTTGGGTTTATTTTCTTAAAGTATACTTCAAGGGAAGGTCACGATCCATTCTCTAATCAGGGTGCAAAAGCAGAATGGGATTAATTGCCCCCCTGACAGAATCAACCTTGAGCCTGGTGAGATTTGAACTGCCAAATTGCAGGCAGCCAGCAGAAGTAGCCTGCAGTACTGCACTCTAACCACTGCGCCACCGAGGCTCATGCGCTAAATGTCTTAAAGCACATTGGCTGGGGAATTCTGGGAGCTGAAATCCACAGGTCTTAAAGCACGCTGGCTGGGGAATTCTGGGAAATGAAGTCTACACATCATAAAGCAAGGGTGTCAAATTGGCGACCCGCAGGCCGGATGCGTCACGCGCAGGCCACGCCCATCCCAGCTCCGCGAAGGGGAAAAACGTCACGAAACGTCACGTGACAGCAATGTGACGCCATGAGTTTGACACCCATGTCATAAAGCATGCTGCCTGGAGAATTGTGCGAATTGGTCCACAGGTCTTAAAGCATGCTGGCTGGGGAATTCTGGGAGTTGAAGTCCACAGGTCTTAAAGCATGCTGGCTGGGGAATGCTGGGAACTGAAGTCCACTTTATGATCTGAGATGAGCATTCATAGAAATCTTTAAAATGAATATTAAAAAAAAAAAGAAAGAAATAGCTTGAGTTTTTCTTTCTTTCAGATTAATGTACCTCCCAGGATAAAGTTAGGGCTTCACCCAACTAATTATTTAAGAAGTTCCTCATTTATAAAAAGAAACCCATAAATATGGATGTACATCTTCTTTAATTTGCTTCCACTCTAATCAACGTTTGGTGATCACAGAAGAAAATAATAATAATTCTGGAAATCAACTCCATGTAAGAGTCCCTTTAATTTGCTGCTTTAAAATTCTCTTTCTTTTGTTTGCCATATGATTCTCAACCTGCCTGAATTTACATTAGTTGATTTTTTTTCCTTGCTGCTCTTGGCTATCGGCTCCGTCTTCTCTTTACTGATTTCTCTTCCTAGCAGCTGAAATAAGTTTAGTTTATGTTTAGTTTAGTTTATTTGATTTGTATACCGCCCTACTCCTGAAGGACTCAGGGCGGTGAACAGCCAAGCAATAAAATACATAAATACACAAAATTTAAAAACCAGATAAAATCAAATTAAATCATTTTGGCCCGGACAGATTAAAACACCCCAATAAGAAGAGCTTCATTCTCTTTTTAACTGGAGCTAGGGAGGAAAGATTAATTTAAATTCACAAACATTAGAGCATTTTGAAAAAGAACAAAATCCTGCATTTAACTTCATGTTGGCTTTGCTTCCCATACAGGAAAGTCTGGTGCTTCGGGGGAAACGTAGCATGTTTCTTTGTCAATGAGTTAAAGAAATATTTATCCACCGGTACAGAGATGGGATTGACATACTATAGCAACAGCTTCTCCCAGCACCAGAAATGTGAGTGCACGCGCACGCACTCACGCTCGCTTTGCATACACGCGCCGTCCGCACATACATGCGGCATCGCAAAACACGGCAATTCTCTCACACGTGCCATCTGCATATGCGTGTGACATCAAACAACATGGCAATTTGCTCGTGCGTGCCATCCACACATGTGTGTGGGATCAAAAGCACAGAGATCTAGGAAAGGATTGTTCCTGGGAGGGTCAGCATTACCAGTTCGCCCGAACTGGTCCGAACTGGCTGACTATCACTTCTGCACATGTGTTTAAGTTAGCAGCAAATTCTAAAATTTGCTGCCCCTGCTGGCAATTCTTAAGCTGCAGTGGCGATCATGTCTGCAAACACGATGACATTATGCATAGTGTTTAATCAATCGAAATAGAGCTTGAAGGGAGCCTGGATAGCTCAACAGACTGAAAGCCTGTTATTAACATTCAGCTGTCTGCAATTATTGCAAGTTCGAATCTCGCCAAGGCTCAAGGTTGACTCAGCCTTCCATCCTTTCTAAGGTGGGTAAATTGAGGACCCAGTTTGGGGGGGCAATAAGCTGACTTTGTATAAAATATACAAAAGTATGAAGGCTATTGCTTAACGCATTGTAAACCGCCCTGAGTCTCCGGAGAAGGGCGGCATATACTATCAAGAGCCTTGATAGTACAGGGGTTTAGTGCACCCTGTTATTAACACAGCTGCCTGCAATTTCTGCTGGTTCGAATCTCTCCAAGGCTCAAGGTCGACTCAGCCTTCCATCCTTTCTAAGGTAGGTAAAATGAGGACCCGGATTGTGGGGGCAATAAGCTGACTTTGTATAAAATATACAAAAGAATGAAGGCTATTGCTTAACGCATTGTAAGCCGCCCTGAGTCTCCGGAGAAGGGCGGCATATAAATCAAATTAAAAAAAAGGGGGGGGGACCTTGGAGGTCTTCTAGTCCAACCTGTTGCAATATTTTCAGGATCAGACTCAATAAAGATAATAGGAGTTAGAGCTTTAAATATATTTCTTTTTAATTATGATAGGCATTCTATATTCACTGAATATTCAAGGTAGAAGCAACGAGAATGGTGAGGGTGGCTCCTTATATATACAAGGGGTGGAGCTAGGAATGGGAGTGGTAAGTTATGAATACATTAAAGTCCAAAGAATAAGTTAACCTCTGATGTTCCATATATACATTATTTACATATTGGAGAATAAGGCATTTACATCTGACAAATCCCCCTCTAAATGCCGGTTCGTTACACAACACCAATTACATTCTGATTCAGGACAATATAATACATATAATTTAGAAGTTAAATATTTATGTTGTTTAGAAGGTAAGGGTTTTGTTAATATGTCAGCTAATTGTTCAGAAGTATCGCAATGTATTGCTTTAATGAATCCGTCTTGAGACAGTTGTCTCACATGCTTAAACTTTATATCAATATGCCTGGACCTTTGTCCAATTGCATCGGATCTGGATATTTCAATGGCCGCTTTATTGTCTTCATGCATAATAAATGGTAAGGTGGGTTTCCTCCAAACATCAGTGATCAGATCATTGAACCATACAAGGTTATTTGCAGCCTTGGACAAACAAACATATTCCGCTTCTGTAGTAGAAGTGGCTACTAGTTCTTGTTTACCAGTATACCAGTAAACTGGACAATCATTCAATAGAAAAACATAACCAGAAGTACTCTTTCTGCATGATGTATCACCAGCCCAATCTGCATCAGCATAACAAGTAATTTTTGGTTCTCTGTCATTATTGGGTTCCAACATTAAACAAAAATCTAATGTACCCTTCAGATATCTTAGAATTCTTTTGACAGCTTCCCAATGATACAAGGTTGGTTTACTAACATATCTTGACAATAGATTGAGAGGTAATGCAATATCTGGCCTAGTCCAATTAGATATATAAAGGAGTGAACCTATAACTGATCTGTAAAATGTGTTGTCTTTAAACTCAGGGGAAGATTCATCAGTGTTTCTAAGAAAATCAGTTTGCATAGGGGTGTCACAGGTTTTAGCATTATTTAAGTTACATTTGTTTAGGAGTTCGATGATTTTATCTTTCTGTGTAAGTTTGAATCCCCTTTTAGTTTTGTTAATTTGCACACCAAGGTATTTATTCACTTTACCCAGAGATTTCAGTGAGAAGTGTTCATTTAACTTATTTACAAAGATTTCCCTGCTCTCTTTATGCTTTCCAATGTATAAAATATCGTCCACGTAAATTAATACAAATTCAATATGATCATTACTCTTTTTTACGAAGAAACAGTTATCAGCAGTGGTGGCGTTGAAATCCATGGTCTTAAGTACTTTTACCAAGCAATCGTACCATCTTTTGCCGGATTGCTTTAATCCGTACAGACTCTTATTTAATAACCAAATTTCGTTCTTATTAGTGTATTGACTGTGTGGTGCTCTTACATATATTTCCTTATCTAATTTTGCATGTAAGTATGCGGTCTGTATGTCATATTGGAATACGTCCAGATTGAGTGCAGATGCTACTACAAGGGCTGTTTTGACACTCTCTGTTCTCACTGTGGGTGAATATGTATCAGTATAGTCTTCTGGATATTTTTGTGCATAGCCTTGTGCAACTAGTCTAGCCTTGTATAAGGTATTGCCTCCTTCTAAGTTCTTAATTTTATAAATCCACCTGGTACCTATAATTGTTTTATCCTTAGGTGCGATCGCAGGTGTGAATACATTTAATCCTTGTAAACTTTCCATCTCTTTTTCCATAGTTAGTTCCCATTTTTCTCTTTCTTCATGTGGAAGTTTCAATACTTCTTCATATGTATTAGGTGTTATTTGTTCTCCATTCATATGCATTATGTAATCTTTGTATTTATTTGGTATTTGGTTTCTATTGTTTCTAATAGTTCTTTCAGGCTTGCTATGGTTATCATGCAAATATCTAGCTTCCTTTTTTGTTAATGTGTCTGTCTTTATTTTATGCTGACTATTAGTCCAAGTTTTGGTTTTGTTCTTACTTTTGTTAATATTTTGATTTTCTGTTGTTCCTTCCTTGCAAGATATCGTATCTTTACATTTATTAGGAAATATTTCATTAAGGTGCAATTTTGACCAATTGGCCTGTTCATGGAACACAGCTGTTCTGGATACTATAAATTTGTTATTACTATCAATAAATCTGTACCCTTTGGTTCCAGTTTCGTATCCCATGAATCTTAATCTCCTGGATACGTTTTCTCCCTTTCTCCTCAATTGTTTAGGTATGTGTACATCTGCAGTGACTCCAAATATGTGCATGTGTGATAATTTGGGTTTTCTATTGTACATCACCTCATATGGTGTCTTATTCACAATACTGGACCAGGTTCTATTTTGAGTGTAATTCGAATAATGTAATGCCTCTGACCAAAATTGTTTGCCTAAACCAGCATCCTCTAATGTGCACCTAATCATGGTTTGTAGTGTGGAATTTTTCCTCTCTGCAACTCCATTTTGAAATGCAGAAAAAGGATTGGACGTGAAATGTAACATTCCTCTATCCTTTAACCATTGGGAGAATTCTTTAGACATGAACTCACATCCCCTATCTGTCATAATTTGCTTTATTCTGATATTATGTTGTGTTTCTATACGTTTGTAGAATTCCTTAAATTTCTGAAATGTTTCATCCTTGTGCTTTAATGTGTAAACAAAACCATATCGGCTGTAGTCATCCACTATTGTTAGGAAGTAACGTTTTCTATAGGTAATTGAGGGACTTAATGGACCAACTAAGTCCATATGTACCAAATCAAAAATATTGTTAGTTGATCTGTTAGATTTTTTTGGTCTGGGACTGGTTTTTAGTTTGGTGGACTTACATACTGAGCATTCCAAATAATTTTCACAATTTTTTATTTTGACACCTTCTGCGTGTTCAGTCATTTTTTGTACTACAGGAAAGCTTGCATGTCCTAACTTCCTGTGTAAGATGTGAGCACACTCATCATGAATTGGTTTACCTATTTTTGGTTTCTTTTCCTTGTATGTATTTTTGTGATCATGAGTTATTCTACACTCATCATTGTCACTGTTACTGACATTTTCATCATCTGCTTCAATACAATCTTCCATATTTGAATCAATGTTATGTAAACATCTTTCTTTAGTTATCAGATAGGGTAGACCTCCTTTTATCATTACAGTACCTACATTTGTTTTGTTCTTTTCTATAGTTGCTTTCCCCTTTGAGAAAACTATATTGATATCAGATTCTCTGCTTAATTTTATGGCACTTAGTATGTTGTGAGGTATTTCTGGGATTAATAATACCCCCTCTATTTTCCCTAGACCAGGCAAGGTCACATTTCCTTTGCCTAGTACTTGAACCTTTTCTTGATTAGCTACCTTTATCACAAACTTATCTTCTATAAATGAAGATAATATACTTTTGTTGTTGGTGGTGTGATTTGTTGCACCAGAATCAATAAGCCAATTGTTATTCTCATCCTGCTGTGTTCTGGTGCTGTCTTGTTTATTTAGCCCATTCAGTGACCCAGATTTCCTCTCTTTTGAATTTTCTCTACCCCCTCTACCTTCTTTGTAATTTGGTGGGCTTCTATATTTGTGTCTATCTGTGGAAGATTGTCTGTAATTATATTTGCTCCTATATTCTGGTCTATGTCTCTCTCTTGAGACTTTGGGGCAGTCTCTTCTACTATGTTCCCTGGATCCACAATTGTAGCATCTAAAGGCCTCATTATGTTTATCTTGAAAGACTACTTTCCTAAAAGGTTTGTGGTCTGTTTGGTTACTGGATCGATTTTTTCTTGAATTGTCTTCTGCTATCAATTTGTTAGATAGACTTTCTATGGATAAATATCCCAAATTAATGGTATCTAAGTGTGACATAAAGCTATCCCATGATGGATCAAGTGAATTGATAATAACACTTTTCATTGTTTGATCTGAAATCACTTCCCCCCTCAATTGTAGCTCAGCTCTTATTTTGTTTAGATTTATCAAATGCTCACTTATAGAAACCCCTGGTTTTACTCTAGAGGAAAAGAAATCCTTAGACATTCTTGTGGTTGTAGCTACGCTATCGCTGTGAAATAGATTAAACATGCATTGAATTATTTCTGATACAGTTAGGTTTGGTTTGATGCTATGATACATTGCAGGAGACACGCTAGATATTATTATGAAAAATGCTCTATGATGTAAACAATCTATTTTTAAAGTCCAAGGTCTTCTTGGAGGGCTAGTTATAAAGAATAGTAAATTTTCTTTCATGAAAATAACCTGAAGCTGTTGATACCACTCTTGTAAATTAATGCCATCAATTCTAAGTTTTGGGAAGTCACTGGGTAAGTTACCTACATTATTCTGTCCATTACTTACAACCTGGGGCAGTCCGTGATCTCTCAAGTGCAGGAAATTACAGAACGGCATTGGGATGCTTGCAATGAGTCTGCGCGGTTCTCTGGCCAGTTCAAGTCCTTCTGGGTCGTCTACGTAGTTTCGCACATGCGCGTTGCTCATTTCTTCTTTGGTGGCGTCGTGGAAGGTTCTCTCCCTTTCAGCTCTCTCGATCCGCTCCTCCTCAGATGAGTCGGTCTCTGGCTCGGTTTTTGGGGTTCTGGTGGTGGCGACGGTTCTTTTCTTCTTTTTGTGTGCGTTGGTATTCGATTTTGTCTGTGGTGTAGGGCGAAATCGGCATGGCTCTCTGGGCTCGGGCGTCGTCGCTTTCGAAGTCAGGATGGGAGCGTGCAGGTCTTGAGTCGCCGGTTTGATTTCTTGCTTCTTCGTAGATGTCTTGGTAATTTTCAGTCTTGGCCCAAAAGCAGCAAAAAGCGTTTTCATTGCTGATTCTACTTGAGATTTTGTTAAATCGTCTTCACTTTCTGATTTTGGATCATCTGAAGAGTTTGAGACTTCTTTCTCACTTTCTTCGTCTGATAGTGTTTTTCGCGCCAGAAATTTTGAACTGAGCGTTTTGATTGGCTCTGCTCCATTCTCTTTTGAAGTTCGTTGAAACCAAGATGGCTGCCATTCAAAATTTCGCGCGGGATCACATCTTTTCTTTTTAACAACTATTTTCTCAGTAGTCATCTCACTTACGGTTTTTTGATCTTTGGGTTTTTCTTTAATGACGTTTTTCTCTCTCGCTGCTCCGCTGTTCTTCAGCATCTCCTGGAGGTCCGCGATGAGACTTTTATCATTCTTTTGGCTTTTTAGTATCTTTAATATCTCTGACCTGAGTTCGTTATTTTCTATTTCGATTTCTTTCTGGTCATTATTTTCACTCATTAGTTCTTCTTCTTCAGTGGTGTATTCTTCGGATTCTCTCGAAATCGCATTGGTGGATTCGTTGATCATCTCTTGATCAGTTTCTATTTCTTTGCTGTAGGCCCTGGTGTTGGGCCTATCTTTCTTGGACATTTTTAATTACTTATTGAGTCAATTAACCATCCTCTGCTACCAGCTTGTTGCAATATTTTCAGGATCAGACTCAATAAAGATAATAGGAGTTAGAGCTTTAAATATATTTCTTTTTAATTATGATAGGCATTCTATATTCACTGAATATTCAAGGTAGAAGCAACGAGAATGGTGAGGGTGGCTCCTTATATATACAAGGGGTGGAGCTAGGAATGGGAGTGGTAAGTTATGAATACATTAAAGTCCAAAGAATAAGTTAACCTCTGATGTTCCATATATACATTATTTACATATTGGAGAATAAGGCATTTACATCTGACACAACCCTCTGCTCAAGCAGGAGACACTCTACCATTTCAGACAAGTGGCTGTCCAGTCTCTTCTTAAAAACCTCCAGGGATGGAGCACTCACAACTTCTGAAGGCAAACCCTTCCGCTGATTGTTCTCATTGTCGGGAAGTTTCTCCTTAATTCCAGGTTGCTTCGCTCTTTGGTGTTAGATCAGGTGTCAGCAGTGCGGCTCTTTGGGCCCTCTGCTGTGGCTCCCTGTTGGGTGATCCCACCACTGGCTGGCTCCACCCCTCATCCTCCCCTCCCAGTCACTCCTCGCTTGGCCTGAGAAAGTAAGGGCAATGACAGGGGATGGAGAAGCAGCCAGGGCAGAGACAGAGAGACACAGAGAGAGGGAGAGAGAGAGAGACATAGAGAGATACAGAGGTGTCGGGGGGAGAGACAGAGATGTGGTTCCTAGTGGTTTTTAACAACCGGTTCTCTGCCCTAATGACCGGCTGAGTAGGCATGGCTAGGGGGAGTCATGTGACTGGTAGAAGTGAGTGATGTTGAGTTGGCCAGGCCTACCCAGGTTTTGTGGCTCCCGGTGTTTTCTTTTCTGTGGGAAACGGGTCCAAATGGCTCTTTGAGTGTTTACAGTTGCAGATCCCTGTGTTAGATGATTGTAAGAGCTCTCAAACTTTCAAGATCTGTTCCATCAGAGTTGTATATATGACAGCCCTCAGATTTGGGCCAATAAACCAGATCAGAACTTAATGGAACCCTCTTGTAGTTTGGAAGATAATGACTCCCTCGTCTCTGTGGCAGCCTCTCAAATACTGGAATACTGCTATCATGTCACCTTTACTCAGGGGTAAAATCCTGCAGGTTCTGACAGGTCCTGGAGAACCAGTAGTGGAAATTTTGAGCAGTTTGGAGAACCGGCAAATATCACCTCTGGCTGGCCCTAGAGTGGGGTGGGAATGGAGATTTTGCAGTATCCTTTCCCAGCCATGCCACCAAGACACACCCACTAAGACACACCACGCCCACCAAGACACACCCACAGAACCGGTAGTAAAAAAAATTGTATTTCACCACTGCCCTTACTCCTTCTATTCTGTAGACTAGTCATACCCAAATCCTGCAACCGTTCTTCATATATTTTAGGCTCCAGGTCTTAAAAACGCTGGACATTTTTAAGAAGAGATTGGACAACCACTTGTCTGAAATGGGATAGGGTTTATGCAGGGAATTGGACAAGAAGACCTCCAAGATCTCTCCCAACATTGTTATTCTGTTATTCTGATTCTGTTCAATGAAGCTAGAATAAACTGAGCTACTTGAGCTATTAATTAGTGATACATCGTAAGGATGCTTATTGCCAATTATTGCTATTTATCCCCCTGGTTACTTTGCTTGTGCTCACCTTAGAAATACTGAAAACTGCAACTTAAGAGTTATAATCATTGAATTTATACAGCAAAGGTAATAAGGCAACTGCCAACTGGAAATGAGTTGACCCGGGCATACTATACAGTGGTGAAATCTAAAATTTGTTACTACCAGTTCTGTGGGCGTGGCTTGGTGGTGGTGGGGGTAATGTGACTGAGTGGACGTGGCCAATTTTTTTTTAACTTTTAAAACCATTTTTTCTGCAACCTCTTCAGTGAAGAGGTTGTTAAAAAATGCTTTCAAAAGGCTCTGACGATCCCAGCTGAGTTGCCTGATGGTCAGAGGGTTTTTTTTCTTTTAAATGCCTCTGACGATCAGGCAACTCAGCTGGGATCGTCAAATGCTTTTAAAAGCATTTTTTCTACAACCTCTGAAGCAGTTGTAGAAAAAATGCTTTTAAAAGCTTTTGACAATCCCAGGTGAGCTGAGCGATCATCAGAGGCTTTTTTTTTTTTACTTTTAAAACCATTTTTTCTACAACCTCTTCGGCGAAGAGGTTGTAAAAAAATGCTTTCAAAAGGCTCTGACGATCCCAGCTGAGTTGCCTGATCGGCAGAGACTTTTTTTCTTTTAAATGCCTCTGCTGATCAGCTTGGATCATCAGAGGCATTTAAAAGAAAAAAAACCTTTTTTTTCTTTTAAATGCTTCCGACGATCCAAGCTGAGTTGCCTGATCGTTAGAGGCATTTAAAAGAAAAAAAGTCTCTGCCGATCAGGCAACTCAGCTTGGATCATCAGAGGCATTTTTAAAAGCCTTTGAGGATCCCAGCTGAGCCACGCGATCATCAGAGGCTTTTTCGGCTGAAGAGGTTGTAGAAAAAATGCTTTTAAAAGTAAAAAAAAAAAGCCTCTGATGATCGCGCGGCTCAGCTAGGCATGTGGGGGGGGGCAGGGATTTTTGCTACCGGTTCTCCGAACCACCCGCCTCCATCGCTACCGGATCGGGCGATCCGGTCCGAACCAGGAGCATTTCACCCCTGATACTATAACATATTTCCAGAAGCTCCTGTCATGTGTAGACTCTTCAGCATGGAACAGGTTGCCTAACATCCATGCGCCAAAGCCTTAATGGCTGGGTACCAGCCAACTTGGGAAGTGAACTAACAAACCACATTTGGATGTTGGATAGGGAAGTGCCAGAAGCTTTTCGCTGCCATCGTCCTTCTGCTTGGCCCAATATTGGCAGCCTTACAATTGCTGCTTTGCAGGCAGACGTCTGCTCCGCTCTAATCATATTGACAATAAAGATCACTTCAGTTGGACAACTTATCCCGGGATGTAAGAGTTCTGGGTTTTTCACAGTCAACAGATCCATGGCAAGAGGGCTAGTTCGGTCTGATGGTTAAGACGCCGGGCTAGTAAGAGTGAGATGGTGAGTTCTAGTCTTGCCTTGGGCATGAAAGCCAGCTGAGGGACTTTGGGCCAAGCACCAGTAACAGAGTTGGAAGGGACCTCGAAGGTCATCTAGTCCAACCCCTGCTCTCTCGCAGGAGAGCTATGCTATTTCTGATAAATGGCTGTGCAGTCTTTAGCTGTTTTTAGCTTATCTGGTTTTTTAAATCTTTTATTATTGTAAGCCGCCCAAAATTATCTTGAGGTAAGATGATGGTGTCATGCCTTCCCTTGGAGCCTGAATCTGAGGAGGAAGACAAGCCGGGACTAGAGCAGATGGAGATCGAGGGGGGCGGTTTCCTTGGCTTGGGAGGAAAATGGGGAGGAGCAGGCCCAATCAGGCCAGGGCCTTTCAGGATTAGGACGACTTGTAGGCAAAGAGGAAGCAGGACAGGATGAGCAAGGGAGGCTAAGCAGTGAACAGGAGAGAAAGAGCTCAGGCGATGAGCAAGGACCACGCCCTCCTGAACCTCGAGCATGGAGAGTGGAGAGAAGGCGAGAACAGCGCAGACTGACCCAACTACTCAGGAGGAGAGCGCCCCGCCCCTCTTCACAAAGCACACCTGGGGACTGAGACTTAAGGAGATGCTGTGGGGAGGGGCATTTGTTGGGAACAAATGCTGAATTCCTGGAGGGTTGAGAGCCGACATTTGAACTTTCCTGGATTCCTTGCATTCTGCTGGATTTCTTGCTTTGCAGCCGTGGTGCTCACAGCATTGGGCTGGTTTATTTGCAGCTAGAGGCCGCTTGAGGTGTGGGTGGAGGTGTGTCATCACTTTGCTCTGGGACTTGCCAGAAACGTGGGAGCGTTTGGAGAAATTTGGAGCAATAAAAGGGCAGTTTGAAGTGCCAGCTGCCTGATTTACCTTTGTGCCATGCCCCAAATCATCACAGATGGCCTAACAATTTTATAAATAAATATATAAATAAATAAGTAGAAAGATAGGCGAATCAGCTTTCAAATCACCTGCATAGGGTACCTCTTGATTAGAAGAGAAAAATTTACAGAGGCATTTGGAATTGACCGATTGAGATTGGTTGAGATTGATTGATCGATTGATTTCTATACCTGCCCATATCAACAAGTGACAGTTTCAAACAATTGCACCAAAGTGGTTTCTTCAGAATTGTTTGCAAAAATAAAACCACCCCATTCAATACTTTGTACAGATTTGGAAGAAGTTCTGGGGTTATTTTGGAACCAGGTTGAATCCAATCCATAATTCACAGTAGCTCTAAGCCACATCTCTTTAAAAATGTCCTAGCTTTGCTTCTCGGTGATTCCTGCATTCTGAAGATTTGAACGCAAAGGAAAAAAATCTTCACAGGCCACATTTTCCTCTTCAGGGAATTGGCCAGAACTCAATAGCCCAACATCATAACATGCAAAATGTTTGGGACACAATGTGATAGAAAAGACCAGATGTTCTATTGTCCTGCTGGATCTCACCAATCCAGTTTTTCCAGGAATGGGGAAAAAAATCTGGAAGGGGAAGACTTCATGGTGTTTCAGACATGATCCAGCCCCAAGTAGGCCCATAATATTCACTTCCATTTAGCTAAATGTCTATCGAGACTCTCAGTCAGTGGTGAAATCCAATTTTTTTTACTACCGGTTCTGCGGGCGTGGCTTGGTGGGTGTGGCTTGGTGGGCGTGGCTTGGTGGGCGTGGCAGTGGAAGGATACTGCAAAATCCCCATTTCCACCCCACTCCATGCAAGCCATGCCCACAGAACCGGTAGTAAAAAAAAAATTGGATTTCATCACTGCTGAAGTTGTATTTTCTGCAATCGAGTTTGGAGCGGTTTACCTTGAGTTTGTATCTATTGTGTGCTCTTGTATTGTTGTGGTTGAAGCTGAAGTAGTCATTGACAGGTAGGACATTTTAGCAGATAATTTTATGAGCTACGCTCAGGTCAGACCGAAGGCGGCGTAGTTCTAAGTTGTCTAAGCCCAAAATTTCAAGTCTGGTGGCATAAGGGATTCTGTTGTGAGCATTGTTGTGAATATTGTTGTGAGTATTGGAAGATGGTTATCAGGTATTCCTCTAAGCCTTTTCTTCATTGGGCGAAACATATCTAGTTCCCCGAACCAATCATTGTACAATTTAGCCTCCAGATTCTTTATCATCTTTGCTGCTGTTCTCTGCACTCTTTCTAGAGTGCATTTTCCTTTATTCTTTCATGGTGACCAGAATTGGATGCAATATTCCAAGTGTGGTCTCATCAGTGCGATATAAAGCTACACTATCACTTCTGAGATCCATGATGGTATGGCTAATTAATTAATTATCCATTCTTTATTTTAATTCTTTATTTTATTCCTCCCTTCAAAAGGTCTCATGAGGTCCTCCATTCCTGCGGCACGTTTCTCCAGCCTGATGCAGTCAGGAATTCTTTAATTAAAACTAATAAAGGAGAATCTTTGTAGCTCAGGGTTGAAATGAGGGGTCCTTGGTGCTCTCTGAGCTTGGCTGTTTTCTTGCAGATGTTGCATTACCCAAACTAGGTAACTTCATGAGTGCTAGACCAGCATTAATTATCTATTATTTGCTCGTGTATTGTTGTGGTTGAAGCTGAAGTAATCATTGACAGGTAGGACATTGTTTTATTTATTTATTTATTTATTTTTATTTGATTTATATGCCGCCCTTCTCCGGAGACTCAGGGCGGCTTACAGTGCACTAAGCAATAGCCTTCATTCTTTTGTATATTTATACAAAGTCAGCTTATTGCCCCCACAAACTGGGTCCTCAATTTACCTACCTTAGAAAGGATGGAAGGCTGAGTCAACCTTGAGCCTGGTGAGTTTCGAACCTGCAGTAATTGCAGGCAGCTGTTCTTAATAACAGGGTGCTTAGACCACTGTACTACCAAGGCTCTGCACACAATAATCTGCCATTATTGTGGCAGATAATTTTATGTACTACACTTAGGTCAGACCGAAGTCGGTGTATGTTCTGCCCCAGCTACGGATCCCAAAGAATGTAGCACACACAACCTCCGAACAAAACTCAGTTCACTTCAAAACACAGTTTTTTGCAAATGCAGGCTGTTAATAAAACGTTCTTAACAACCTGCCAGAAATTCCACAGATAAGATAGAGTCTTACAAGAGTTGGCAGAAAGCCCAGAAGCCAGGTTTGCAGAGAAAATCCAAACTCAATGATCAGCGAACGAACAAACGTTGTTTCCTGCAGCTTTTTAGAAGCTGTGTGCAAACTTAAATAGGCTAAGGGAGTGGCCAATTAGCCCCAAGCCTTACTCTCAAGGAGACCTCCTCCTGAGTAACCACTCCTGCCTTTTGGCAGCTCTGCATGCCCGTGCATTGAGAAGAGGCTCCTCCACTTCATCCTCTTTACTTAAAGGAGCCTCTGGAGGTTCTGAAGGCCCTGGTTGAATCCCTGCCTCTGACACTACATCTTCTTCAGCCTCCTCGCTGTCCGACTCAAGCACCAGCTGCACAGGCTGCTGGCGCAACACCACACCAGCCTCCTCATCGTCGGGATCAGCAACAATCCGCGCAGGCCACTGGCGGGCCACAACAGCATAGTTCTTGTCACAAGTAAATGCCTTATTCTTTATTATGTAAATAGTACATGACCAGGATATCAGGGGTTAACTTATTCTTCACTGCTTAATATATTCATATTTAACCACTCCCATATCCAGCTCCACCCCATGTATATATAAGGAGCTGTATGTATTCTTTCTGTGCTTCTATCTGTGATTATTCAGTGAATATAGAATGCCTTCTGTAAATAAACAGTGCTTTATTTGAATATCTAATTCTTAATTCATTTATTGAGTCTGATCCTGAAAATATCGTAACAGTTCTAAATTGTCTAAGCCCAAAATTTGAAGTCTGGTGGCATAAGGTATTTCATTGCAGGTAGAGGAATGGAGGACTCTTCTCGTAAAATATCTCTGGACTTTCTCAATTGTATTTATGTCCGATATGGAGTGCGGGTTCCAGACAGATGAGCTGTATTCAAGAACTGGTCTAGCAAATGTTTTGTATGCTCTAGTTAGTAATACAATGTTACCAGAGAAGAAGCTATGCAAGATTAGGTTTACAACTCTTAATGCCTTTTTGGCAATGTTGTTACAATGGGCTCTGGCACTTAGATCTTTAGAAATGAGTACTCCAAGGTCCTTAAGATCGTCTTATTAGATTAAATAGATACTTAATAGGCTATATAATTCTTTATAATTTTGAAAAAAACAGGCCAATTGTTTTGTAGATAATTAAAAGAACTTGATTGTATTGAAATGTTTGGTTAGGATGATATTAGTTAATATTAATTGGAGAGTGAGTTTAACTCTCGGTTAGTCATGTTTGTTGTTTCGTTTTAGTCTTGTGTTTATGTGTTCCTACATTTCATTTCTTATATTGTTTTCCAATCATTATTATGTGTTAATTTTACTGTAAATACTTAATAAAGATATTTTTTTTTAAAAAAAGAAAGAAATGAGTACTCCAAGGTCCTTGACCGAGTGAGGGTCGTCTACGAGGTTATGTCCATCTAATTTGTATTTTATGTTTTGATTTTTGTTGCCAATGTGTAAGACAGAGCATTTGTTGGTTTAGATTTGAAGTTGCCAACTGTTTGACCATTCTGACACATAGTCAAAGTCTCTTGAAGGGTAGTTGCATTGTCGGTGGTGTTGAATAGTATAACATCATCAACGAAGAGAACACAGTTGCTTTTAATATGATTGTAAAGGTCATTTATGTAAAGTATGAAGAGTGTTGGACCTAAAACACTGCCTTGGGGAATACCACTATTAACAGGTACAGTATTTGATAGAGCGCTTCCTATTTTGACCTATTTATTTATTTATTTATTTATTTATTTATTTATTTATTTATTTATTGGTTTGATTTATATGCCGCCCTTCTCCGGAGAGAAGGGCGGCTTACAATGCGTTAAGTAGTAGCCTTCATACTTTTGTATATACCTGCTTAGTAGGGCTTTCGGCCCCTCCTAAGCAGTGTTCTTTTTTATACAAAGTCATCTTATTGCCCCCACAATCCGGGTCCTCATTTTACCTACCTCGGAAGGATGGAAGGCTGAGTCAACCTTGAGCCTGGTGAGATTTGAACTTGCAGTAATTGCAGGCAGCTGGTGTTACTTAACAGTGCTTTAATCTGCTGCGCCACCAAGGCCACAAGACCACCTGTTGTCTGTTTGACAGGAAGGCAGCTATCCATTTACGTAGGAGTCCAGAAATGCCATAGGATTTTAGTTTTAGAAGTAATTTGTCGTCTACCACTGAATCAAAAGCTTTACAGAAGTCTATGTAAATTGCATCTATTGCTTTGCCCTGATCGAGATGTATAGTCCAGTGGTGAAATCCAAATTTTTTTACTACCAGTTCTGTGGGCATGGCTTGGTGGGCATGGTGTGGTGTGGCTTGGTGGGCGTAGCAGGGGAAGGATACTGCAAAATCTCCATTCCCACCCTACTCCAGGGGAAGGATACTGCAAAATCCCCATTCCCTCCTCACTCCTGGGGGAAGGATCTTGCAAAATCTCCATTCCTACCCCACTCTGGGGCCAGCCAGAGGTGGTATTTGCCGGTTCTCTGAACTACTCAAAATTTCCGCTACCGGTTCTCCAAACTGCTCAAAATTTCTGCTACTGGTTCTCCAGAACCTGTCAGAACCTGCTGGATTTCACCCCTGGTGTAGTCCATATGTTTTTGCAATGTAGTAGTTGTAGATTACAGGATAATTTTTTTTCTGAAACCAAATTGTTTGTTAGAAAGTAGGTCTCTAGTTGGAGGGTAATAGATTGTTAATGATTGATTCCATGACTTTGCAGGTCATGCAACATAAAGAGATTGGTCTGTAATTTTCAACTAGGCTAGGGTCTTCCTTTTTAAAAAAAAAAAACAAATTTTATTAAATTTTCCAAGTTAAAATCAACATAAGACAAAAACATTGATTATAAATAACAACAAAAACCATACATTCCCCTCCCTCCCTCCCCCATTCATAACACTAGACACACAAACACATCCATTCCGGCAGATAATATTCCTGCCCTCATTAATAAATAATTGTGCCCACTACACAGAATAAAGTAAATAATCCCCAAATGTGATTTTCATACAATTATCTTTCAATCTAGATAAGTATATCTCTCCTCATATTGACTTAGGCCTTCACTTCATCTCAATCCTTTTATTCAACCACCAGTACCAACTGTCCCAACTTTGAAAAAATTCAGAATCCTCTTTTTCTTTCAACCTATATGTCATTCTATCCGCCTCAGCGCACTCTAATACTTTGTTTATAATTTGGACACTGGCTGGTATCTCTTTTCCTTTCCATTGTTGGGCGAACGCTATTCTAGCTGCGACTAAACTATGTAGAGTGAGATACCATTTTTTCTTACTTAGCCCCTCTGGGCGAATACCTAGTAAATATATCTCAGGTTTCCATTGGAGGTCCACATTAGTGATTTCCTTAATCCAATTCCTAATCCTTCTCCAATACCTCTTTGCCATTATACAAGTAAACCATTGATGGAAATATGTGTTTCCCACATTATCTACGGGACCGCCTACTACCACCAATAGCCTCCCACCGGCCAGTACACTCTCATAGAGAGGGACTCCTCCGGGTGCCGTCAGCCAAACAGTGTCGGCTGGCGACCCCTAGGGGGAGAGCCTTCTCTGTGGGGGCACCTACCGTCTGGAATGAGCTCCCCCCGGAGATACGGAGGATCCCGGATCTGCGCACCTTCCGCCGCGCTGTGAAGACCTTTTTATTCCATCAGGCGGGCTTGGCCTAATCTCTTCCCTTTTTTAAATACGTAAATTTTAATCTGTTTTTAAATTATTGGGGTGTTTTAATCTGTCTGGGCCAAAATGATTTAATTTGATTTTATCTGGTTTTTAAATTTTTTGTATCTATGTATTTTATTGTTTGGCTGTTCACCGCCCTGAGTCCTTCGGGAGTAGGGCGGTATACAAATCAAATAAACTAAACTAAATAAACTAACATTTCCAACATAACTCTGATGCACCCGGAAACATTTTAGCAATTCTGGCTGGTGGGAGATGCCAGGCTAGGGTCTCCATTTTTGAAGATAGGGATGAGCGTGGCTTGTGACCATTGGTAGGGCAAGGAGCTGGTACTGAAAGATTTTTCAAAAATTATGCTTAGAGGTTCTGCAAAGCTGTTTTAAGAAGTATGCACATTGTCCATCAGGTCCATTTTTCTTGTCCAGGAAGCAAAAACAGAGAAGTTCTGAAGAAGCCATGGCTAGTAGTTTTCCATGGAGTTGCTGCTGAACAACAATTAAAGTGTGGCCTGGGGGATTTTTGATTGATTATTGGAATGTGCATTATACAGCTCATCAAATTCAAATGAACTCACATTTCTAAACCATTTCGGTGGGGGAGGCGGGGATTGTTTCCCCTTCACGTCCAAGATATATTGAGAAAAGAAAAATAAAGGTTTTAGGATTTTTGTCCATTTTTTTTTTCCTGCTCTTTGTAACCTCTGAATCCAAATTTTAGATGTTGAGGAACTAACAGAACCATAACTATGTCAACAGACGGAAAAGAGCCAAAAATAGATTAGCCTATAAACGGCAGCTACTCCAAAGTTCATCCTTTAAACTGTGACATAAGGCTTAAACGTGCTCTTTTTGTGCTCAAAAACTTTGTATCTATTTGGTATCTAATTTAAAAACGAAAGCAAACATCGTAATAACCCTCACCCTCACCTTAGCCCTTTTCTTAAAAGAAATAGGAACAAGGGTGAGTCATTTCTGCACCAATGGTGCCACCAAGAGGTTCGAAGGGGAATTGCCATTAAATTGCTCAACGAATGAAGCTTTGCATTTTGGTACCTGTGCTTATTTCAAGGAGGAAGGTGGAAGGAGGAAGATTTCAAATGGGAACGCGGTGGCTCGGTGGCTAAGACGCTGAGCTTGTCGATCGAAAGGTCGGCAGTTCAGCGGTTTGAATCCCTAGTGCCGCGTAACGGGGTGAGCTCCCGTTACTTGTCCCAACTTCTGCCAACCTGGCAGTTCGAAAGCAGGTAAAAAATGCAAGTAGAAAAATAGGGATCTCCTTTGGTGGGAAGGTAACAGCATTCCGTGCACCTTTGGTGTTTAGTCATGCTGGCCACATGACCACGGAAACATCTTCAGACAGCGCTGGCTCTTCAGCTTTGAAATAGAGATGAGCATCGACCCCTAAAGTCGGGAACAACTAGCACATATGTGCGAGGGGAACCTTTACCTTTTACCGTTACCTGTGCTTATTTCAAGGAGGAAGGTAGACTTTACAGTAGAGTTCCTCAATCTTAGCAACATTAAGATGTGTGGACTTCAATTCCCAGAAGTCCCCTGGCTGGGGAATTCTGGGAGTTGAAATCCACATATCTTAAAGTTGCTTAGGTTCGACACCATTGCTCTAGGCTGTCTTTGTTCACAATCTTCAAATAACTCCCAAGAACATGCTTCAAAATTCATGTCAGTTTCCACAGAAACAGCTGTAATTCCAGCCCGGAGTTTTTGAAGAGGTCAGAACACACCAACATCTGAGGTTGTGCCAGCATTATTTACACCTGGAAAAGGTGACAGTTTATCTCTTAAATCTTGGCTTCCTCTAACAGCTGGCAACTTGACACCACAGCTTTGCCCTTCCAGCAAATGGCATTTCTCAGAATATTTCTGTTTTTTTCTGATCTGGGGGGCTTAAGATACTTTCCACGCTCATTTTACACTGATTTTATGAAAACAGGCTGGCTCACACTTTTGATGAGGACTGCTGATTGCCAAACAAGAATAAAACAAAACTTTGCATTGCCTTGGAAAATGCTAAAGCTGGAAGCAATAGATCTCAGAACTCCTAAATTCAACAGCTCAGTTATGGAAGTTTCTCCAGAGGAGAGAATTCTCCTTGGTCCTCTTTGAGTGATCAATGCATATTTATAGGTGCATAAACCTAGCTTAAAGGAGCTCAACTTCTCAGACTGTATCATACTGATACATCACTAGGATATTATTATTATTATTATTATTATTTATTATTATTTATTTATTATTTATTATTATTATATTTAAATTTGTATACCGCCCTTCTCCCGAAAGACTCAGGGCGGTGCACAGCCAGATTAAAATACATACAATACAAAATTTAAAATAATTTAAAACAGAATTAAATCCAATTGGCTTCCCGAAGTATTTAAAACCCATTACCCCTTAAAACCCTTTAAAAATTTCAAGCCAGCCCAGCTTGCTGGAATAGGAAGGTCTTCAAAGCTCGACGGAAGGTCCGGAGGTCCGGGATTAGTCGTATTCCTGGGGGTAGCTCGTTCCAGAGGGCGGGTGCCCCCACAGAGAAGGCCCTCCCCCTGGGGGTCGTCAGTCGGCATTGCTTGACCGACAGCACCCTAAGGAGGCCCTCTCTGTGGGACCGAACTGGCCGATGGGAGGTTATCGGTGGCAGAAGGTGGTCTCGCAAATAGCTGGGCCCTAAGCCGTGGAGCGCTTTAAAGGTGAGAACCAATACCTTGAAGCGCACCCGGAAGACCACCGGGAGCCAGTGCAGCTCGCGCAGGCAAGGTGTCACATGGGAGCGCCAAGTCGCTCCCATAATTACCCGCGCGGCCGCATTCTGGACCAGCTGGAGCCTCCGGGTGCTCCTCAAGGGGAGCCCCATGTAGAGAGCATTGCAGTAGTCCAGGCGAGAGGTGACTAAGGCATGAGTGACCGTGCATAGGGAGTCCCGATCCAGAAAGGGCTGCAACTGGCGTATCAGGCGAACCTGATAAAAAGCCCCCCTGGCCACGGCCGTCATATGTTCTTCTAAAGACAGCCGTGCATCCAGGAGGACACCCAAGTTGCGAGCCCTCTCCGTGGGGGCCACTGACTTGCCCCCAATAGCCAGAGTTGGCACCAGCTGGCTATATCGGGACGCCGGCATCCACAGCCACTTGGTCTTGGAAGGGTTGAGTCGAAGCCTGTTCCTCCCCATCCAGACCCGCACGGCCTCCAGGCATTGGGACATCACTTCAAGGGCATCGTTGGGGTGGTCTGGGGTGGAGATGTACAGCTGAGTATCATCAGCGTACAGATGGCATCGCACCCCAAATCCACGGATGATCTCGCCCAGCGGCTTTACATAAATGTTGAACAGGAGAGGCGAGAGGACCAACCCTTGTGGCACCCCACAAACGAGGTGCCTCGGGGTCGACCTCTGCCCCCCTGCCAACACGGACTGCGACCAGTCGGAGAGATAAGAGGAGAACCACCATAAAATGGTGCCTCCCACTCCCAACCCCTCCAGCCGGCGCAGCATGATACCATGGTCGATGGTATCAAAAGCCGCTGAGACATCTAATAGGACCAGGACAGAGGAACAACCCCTGTCCCGAGCCCTCCAGAGATCATCAACCAACGCGACCAATGCCGTTTCCGTGCTGTACCCAGGCCTGAAGCCGGACTGGAACGGATCCAGATAGACAGCTTCATCCAGGTACTGTGGGAGCTGTCGCGCAACCACACTCTCAACAACCTTCGCCACAAAGCGAAGGTTGGAGACAGGACGGTAGTTTGCCAAAACAGCTGGATCCAGAGAAGGCTTCTTGAGAAGGGGCCTCACCACCACCTCTTTCAAGGCGGGAGGCAAGACACCCTCGCTCAGAGAAGCGTTAATAATCCTCTGGAGCCAGCCTCGTGTAACCTCCCGGGTAGCCAGCACCAGCCAGGAGGGACACGGGTCTAATAAACATGTGGTTCCATTCAATCTCCCCAGCATCCTGTCCACATTGATACATTGATAGGATGAAACTATTTGTAGCTTAGGGTTGAACTGTGGAATCCTTGGTTGATTGGCTGATTGCAGATGTCTCATGACCCAACTAAGTAATATCATCAGTGTTAGGAGGGGGTGGGATTTTTGAGGAGGAGGAAGAGGAGGAGAAAAGAGAGAGAAAGAAAGAGAGTGAAAGAGAGAGAGAACGAGAGAGAGAGAGAGAGAGAGAGAGAGAGAGAGAGAAAGAAAGAAAGAAAGAAAGAAAGAAAGAAAGAAAGAGAGGAAGGAAGGAAGAGAGAGAGAAAGAGGAAGGAAGAAAGGAAGAGGGAGAGAGAGAAAGAGAGAAAGAAAGAAAGAAAGAAAGAAAGAAAGAAAGAAAGAAAGAAAGAGGAAGGAAGAGAGAGAGAGAAAGAAAGAGAGAGAGAGAGAGAGAGAGAGAAAGAAAGAAAGAAAGAAAGAAAGAAAGAAAGAAAGAAAGAGAGGAAGGAAGGAAGAGAGAGAGAAAGAGGAAGGAAGGAAGGAAGGAAGGAAGGGAGAGAGAGAGAGAGAGAGAGAGAGAGAAAGAAAGAAAGAAAGAAAGAAAGAAAGAAAGAAAGAAAGAAAGAAAGAAAGAAAGAAAGAAAGGTACAATCTGCCACCATTCTTAGCATAAACTATTTTTCACAGAGTGAATTAGAATAGGGTTTTTCATTTAATCGTGTTCAGTTCTGTGAGGCTGCCTGGACAAATCCCTGCAGTTTTTTGGTGAAAATTTTTAGAAGTGGTTTGCCATTGCCTCAGTCCTAGGGCTGAGAGAATATGACTGGCCCAAGGTCTACCAGTTGGCTTCATACCTATGGTGAGAGTAAAACTCATGGTCTCCCCATTTCTAACCTGTAAGATTATCAGAACTTTTTCCTTGATTTTGGAATGGTCAACTCTCAATAGTAGAGGGATTTTGGAGTCCTAGTGGACAATCGCTTAAATATGAGCCAGCAGCCAAAAAAGTTAACACAATCCTAGGCTGCATCAACAGAAGGATAGAATAATGTTCAAGTGAGGTGTCAGTACTACTTTATAAAGCCCTTGGTATGACCACACTTGGAATATTTCATCCAGTTTTGGTCACCACAATATAAAAAAGGCATTGAGACTCTAGGAAGAGTGCAGAGAAGAGCAACAAAGATGATTAGGGGACTGGAGGCTAAAACATATGAAGAACAGTTGCTGGAATTGGGTATGTCTAGTTTAACGAAAAGAAGGACTAGGGGAGACATGATAGCAGTGTTCCAATATCTCAGGGGCTGCCACAAAGAACAGATTTTAACAGATGAACAGAGTTGGAAGGGACCTTATAGGTCATCTAGTCCAATCTCCCACTCAAGCAGGAGACCCTACACCATTTCTGACAAATGGTAGTCCAATCTTTTCTTGAAAGTTTCAAGTGATGAAGCTCCCACAACTCCCGAAGGCAACTTCTGTCCCATGGGTTGATTGTTCTCACTGTCAGAAAATTCCTCCTCATTTCTAGGTTGAATGTTTCCTTGGTCTGTTTCCATCCATTGTTCCTTGTCTGGCCTTTGTGTGCCTTGGAAAATAGCTTGACCCCCTTCCTCCTCTCTGGGGCAGCCCCTCAAATATTGGAAGACGGCTATCCTGTCTCCCCTGGTCCTTCTCTTCACTAGTCTAGCCATGCCCAGTTCCTGAAACCGTTCTTCATATGTTTCAGTCTCCAGTCTCCTCATCATCCTGGTTGCTCTTCTTTGCACTTTTTCTAGAGTCTCAACATCTTTTTTATAGTGTGGTGACCAAAACTGGATGTAGTACTCTAGGTGTGGTCTTACTAAGGCTTTATAGAATGGTATTAGTCCCTCACATGATCTTGATTGTATCCCTCTGTTAATGCAATTTAGGATTGTGTTGGCTTTTTTAGCTGCTGCTGCACCCTGCTGGCTCATATTTAGCTGATTGTCCACTAAGACTCCCTAAGATCCCTCTATTCTCTATTTATTTTCTAATATAATAATAATAATAATAATAATAATAATAATAATAATAATAATGATGATGATGATGATGATGATGATGATGATGATGATGATGGAGGCCTTTTAAAGACAACTAAAACAAAAGCAGAATATAAGAAAGAAGTAATTGAGCAGCGAGCTGAAAATTGGAAACACAAAGCTCTGCATGGCCAATACTTGAAAAGTATTGAAGGCAAAGCTGACCAGAAACTAACTTGGAACTGGTTAAGATCAGGAATACTGAAAAAAGAAACTGAAAGCTTTATTTTGGCAGCTCAAGAACAAGCCCTAGCCACAAACTGTATGAAGGCAAAAATTCAACATGTTACCACCAACAGCAAATGCCGCCTCTGCAATGAGAAAGATGAGACAGTCGACCACCTGATCAGTGGGTGCAGCAAAATTTCACAAACTGACTACCTACAACGCCATGACCGTGTTGCTAAAATCATTCACTGGAAATTGTGCCAGAAGTTTGGATTTGAGTACAGCAAAAACCACTGGGAACATCAGGTTGAGAAAGTTTTAGAGAATGAGAAACTCAAGATCTTGTGGGACTTTAGGATTCAGACTGACAGGCACTTGGTCCACAACACACCTGACATAACAATAGTTGAAAAGAAAAAAGTATGGTTCATTGACATTGCAATACCTGGTGATGCACGAATTGAAGATAAGCAGCAAGAAAAAATCACAAAGTACCGGGATTTACAAATTGAAGTTGAGCGACTGTGGAAAAAGAAATTGTGTGTTGTCCCGATTGTAATTGGAGCCCTTGGAGCAACACCCAAAGGGCTACCCCGCTATTTAGAAATTCTAAATTTGCCGGACTTGAACATTTTGACTCTACAAAAAACCACCTTACTCGGAACAGCTTACATCCTCCGACGATACCTTAACAGTTCCTAGGTCCTTGGTTAGGACTCGAGCTGCTGAGCTATTAACCAGACTCAAAGGCTGTGAATCTCACTAAAGATTAACCAATAATAATAATAATCTATTCTCTAAAGCACCTGAAGGCAGGACAAGAAGCAACGGATGGAAACTCATCAAGGAGAGAAGAAACCTAAAACTAAGGAGAAATTTCCTGACCAGAGAACAATAAACTAGCGGAATGACTTGTCTTCATAAGTTGTGAGTGCTACAACACTCACAACTTTTAAAAAGCTTTTAAAAAGCAACCTGAAAGCCATTCGTCTGAAATAGTATAGGGTTTCGTGCTCGAGCTGGGGGTGGACTAGAAGGCTTCCAGGCTCCTTTCAAACTCTGTTATTTTGTTGAAACAGTTGAGATGGTGGCTGCTTTGGTGTTATTTTTTTTTATTATTATTATTTTTTATTGTATTACAAGATGCAAGTAATGCATTTTATTTTTCGGGTATAGTGGAAAAGGGGAAAATTATATCCATATTAACTGTGGTTTCTAAAATGTTAATAACCGTAAGTTGGCTTCAAATTGTACATCTAGAGCTAAGTGTAGCATGGATAAAGAGCTGCCCGGTACATTAAATTATTTTGTTATATAATAAAAGGTTTCTATTTTAAGCTTCGTACTTAATACGATATTAAGGTCTCCAGCGTGTTGTTTTCTCTTGTTTATGCATATTAAAAAGAAAGAAAGCAAGGAAAACAAAAGGGGGGAAAAAAAATTAAAGGAGCCGCTTGAAAAAGTAGGTAGGGCTTTCTAATTCCCCTCTCCTTTACATCTCAAACATTTTTGCAGAATTTATAACCATGTAGGACCTTTTAGAAACCGTACTGTAAATGCCTGTTTACCTTCCTATTGTTTATATGGGAAGCTACATATACAATGCACATAAAGCTGGATTTGATTTTGATCAAATCGTGACTTTTATAACCATACGCTACAGACCGTGAAGTCGGTGTCTGGGGTCTCTAACAATGCTTTAAGCACATAGCGCTTATAAGCAGTATTCTGAATAACAGGAAGCGAGCTTCCTATAATCTTCTCCACTGTCCTCACCACTCTCTGTATGGGCTTTCTATCTGAGGTGCTGGAGCCACCAAACCAAACAGGGTTAAAACGCTCTTAATCGTGCCTCTGTAAAAAGTGGCTAGGACAGAAGGAGAAAAGTGGGCTTTCCTCATCCAACACAGAATAACAGAGTCAGAAGGGACCTTGGCGGTCTTCTAGTCCAACCCCGTGCTCAAGCAGGAGACCCTATACCATTTTAGACAGAGGGTTGTTCAGTCTCTTGGTGTCAGGTTTCGGTGCTATCTTAAATAAGTTTCATTTTCAAGCGCAGTCTCTAATGAATCATTTTTATTTAAGAACATAAAAAGCCGACATTCCTGATTCTAGTTGCAGCCAAACTGGCCCCTCCTTCCAACCCCCTCCTCTTCCGCTCTCCAACCCCAATGTCCCATTGGCCATCATGCAGATCCATCTCTACCTCCCGGCACGTTCTTTTCACAGGAATGTAGCCCCCACCCTCGTCTCCCAGGAAACACTATCTGTACAAACAAAACTAGGTAAAAGTTCATCTTGTTATGTCAGCGCTGGAAGAGAGCCTAATTTGGAACGCTGACACTTGGAACACCTGGCACAAGCGGCTTTCTTTGATTTTTTTTTTCAAGCAATTGAAGAGTAGGAAGTGCTCTTAGTTCAATTTTCATATGTGGACTGCCTCCTGTAAATACTGATTTACCAGAACAGAACGGAACAGAAGAGAATAAGAGAGTTAGAAGGGACCTTGGAGGTCTTCTAGTCCAACCCCTCTCAAGCAGGAGACCCTATACCCGAGATGGCGAACCTACGGCACGCGTGCCACAGGTGGCATGCGGAGCCATATCTTTGGGCACGCGAGCATTTCCTTAGCTCAGCTCCAGCGCACATGTGCGTGCCAGCCAGCTGATTTTCTGGCCTTCCAGTCCCACCGGAAGTTGGGAAACACACCATTTCCGGTCTCCAGAGGGCCTCTGGCGGGGATGGGGAAGGCCGTTTTTACCCTCCCCAGGCTCCAAGAAAGCCTCTGGAGCCTGGGGAGGGCAAAAAATGGGCCTACCAGGCCCACCGTCAAAAGCGGAAGGAGCATGGAGGGGTCGCACATGCATGCACGGGGGGGGGGGCAGGGTGCATTGGTGTGGGCACACTTGTGCATTATCCCCCCACGCTCCCCCACGCTTTTGGCACGTGACAGCCAAAAGGTTAGCCATCACTGCCCTATACCATTTCAAATAAATGGTTGTCCAGTCTCTTTTTGAAAGCCCTCAAGGATGGAGCTCTCACAATGTCTGAAGTCAAGCCATTCCACTGCTTCTGTCAGAAAATTTCTCCTTAGGTCTACGTTGGTTCTCTCCTTGGTTAGTTTCCATCCTTTGTGTCTTGTCTTGGTCTATCTTGCTATTTGGTTTGATCTTGTCTTGGTATTCGATTTGTTATGGGGATCGTCTGCCTTTCTGCTAAGGTCCAGCTCCTACCAACACAGGTGTATAAGGCAGAGGTTTGGGCAAAATCCCAAAACTGCCTGTCATTTATTTTGGCTGTGTCAGGCAGGAAAATTAACTGGAGAAATCAATTATGTTTGGAAGAGTTAATGGTAAAAGGAAACCAGGCTATCAAAGAACCTGGTGACTGGACACTATCATAGCAGACACTGGCCTGAGCATAGAGCAACTCAAAGAAATAGTGCAAGATCGAAAGATGTGGAGACACCTGGCCTGTGGTATCGTCAAGAGTCAGACATGACTGAATGGTTATCATCACCATCATCATCATCATCATTGTGCTCCTATGATTGGTTCATGACAATGCACGCTTTTCAAAACTGTATAAAAGGAGGTCCACATTAAGAGGTCCACATTTCTTCTGACCATCTTTTGTTTGAAGATCTTATTCCTTACTACCTCTCTGGTGTGTTCATAGAATCCACACACCAGGTAGAAGGATAGAAGCTTTCTGGGACAACCCAACCTCAGCATCTTTAAGAGGTGCAGACTTCAGCTGCCATAATTCCCCAATCAGTGCTGACTAGGGAATTCTGAAAGTTGAAGTCCACATCTTAAAGTTGTTGAGGTTGAGGAATACCATACTAGACCAGGGGTCTCCAACCTTGGCAACTTTAAGACTTTAAGAGGAATTCTGGGAGTTGAAGTCCACAAGTCTTAAAGTTGCCAAGGTTGGAGACCCCTGGCCTAGACCATTCTTGGCAGTCAACTACCCAGCCACCATCAGAAGGTTCCAACTGAAGGACCGTAGAGTTGACATCAATCTTGAAGGATCGCACCTCATAGAACTCTTTATCTTCACTTTCTGCTTTGAGAAGACCATCACCATTAGAATGAGTCCAACCTCCAGGGGAAGTTGTTCTAACTCACCTGGGGACCTCATCTCCACCACCCAACTTCACAGAAGTGAGGAATCCTGACCCATTTTTCCTGGACTAGAGTTCCTCACCCAAGTTCTCCACAAAGTGCTTATGATCTCATGATTCCTGATGATAGGAGACTACAAGGCACCACTAACTCCCTTCCCACTAGCTCTGCACCCTGGTCAATGTGCATCTGGGAGATACATCTCAATGCTACAAGCTTTGGACATTGACTTTTGTAGCAGAAGGGCTTCCTTTGGCTGCTCTTCTTTCCTTCCAACTCTTTTCCTGGGAGGACTAACTATTCCAAGTGGATCACTTTACTAAGTTCCTCTGACTTGATTCATTATATTAACCTTTCATCTGATGCTCTAGGGCAGAGGTGTCAAACTCAAGGCCCATGGGCCGGATCTGACCTACAGGCAGGGGTGGGTTTCACTTATCTTTGCTTCCAGTTCGCTTGCGCATGTGGAGATCTTATTTGATGACATCTGGGCGGGTGGGAGGAGCCCGAACTTGGGTGAACCGGTAGCAACCCCACCACTGCCTGCAGGGTGTTTATATCTGGCCTGCGGTTTCACCCTGGAAACAGCGAAGGACTGGCCCATGATGCCTCTGCCAATGAAAATGGACCGAGGGAGAGCCATGCACATCCATCCCAGGCTCCGTGTTTGGCTGCAACGGCCTCCCTGAGCTCCATTTCACAGGCAGAGGGCTGCAGGAGGCCGTCATGGCTGAAAACAGAGCCTTGAGTGACGTTGAGCTGGCATGACCCCCAGGGGTGGGTTCTACTTACCTTTACTACCGGTTTGCAATGGGGCGGCGCACACATGCTGGGTTCACTCAGGCACGCTCGGTTTGCTCTCTCACATGCGCAGAAGCTTCCTGATGATGTCCGGGTCAGTGGGTGGAGCCTCCTGCTGGTTTTACTACTGGTTCTTGTGAACTGGTCCGAACTGGGGGCAACCCACCACTGATGTCATCGCCCCCCCCCCACCGGCCATGCCCCCTAGCCACACATACACCATGCCCCTGAGGTCAAATACAACCCAGATGCGGCCCTCAATGAAGTTGAGTTTGACACCCTTGCTCTAGGACTAAATTTAATTTCCTTGAGATAGTTGAGAGACCATCAAGGACTCCAGAGTCAGGAAAGTGAGTGTGACTGTGCAACACACCTTTAAAGTTTGATTTTTCACGCAGGCTGTTCTGTCCCCGTACCCTACATGCACCCCCACAGACGGCCCGGAGTTAATAAGCCACACGACAAAACTCTTTGATGATAAAGCTGGCAGCAACCCAGTGGCTAGCTGCCAGTTCAGACTTTACTCACACAAAACAAAGATTAGACTGCCAGCATTCCGATAAAACAGGCAGAGTGTCAACAATACAAGGATTAATCCAAATGCAGTCCGATAAAGCAGGCAAAGTCCAGTAACACAGAGATCATGGAGTATTTCCAGTTTTTGCTCGTCACAAACTGAACTGGCCATCACACCCACATTTATACCCTGTGGGGTGTGGTCCAGTGACTCAGCTAATCTCTGGCACGCCTTCCCTTCTGCTGTGCACGCTTCTCCCTGCTCCTCTGTCGCGGGTCCAGCCAGCACTTATCTTCTTCGTCGCTGTCCACCTGTGGCTGCGGGGACGTGCTTGGCTCTGAGCCTATCGTTTGGCCTTCGGTGTCCTCCGGAGGCATTGCCAGAGAGGCGGGTCCTGGAGAGGGAGGTCTTGCCAACTCCTCTCCCTCACTCTCAGAGTCTGCATCTGTCGATAGCCCAGGCTCAGGCAACGGAGCCACAATACAGGCAAAGACACACAAAAAATGCTTCTGATTGTCATGCATCGGTTGAAAGCCACATAGCCTTGATATTAAATTCAACCTGAAGTCTTAATTAATATTACAGCTTCCTCACTAAAGGAGATATATTAAATGAATCAACAATTTCCCCTTCCATCACTTATTCAGCTCAGTCTACTTTTTAAATAATTAAAATTCAATAGGTTTTTCCACCCCGTAGGCCCCTTTTGGAGAAGAAGGCCAGCTTTTATTAAATTGCAGGAAAATTAGCAAAAGGAGCTGAATGGTATTTTGTATCTCTTGCTTACATATCATATTACAAGCATTCATAAACAGCCCTTAAGTCAGCATCTCACTAATTAAAATTTTCTCTACTGATTAAAGGAAAAAATCAACCAGAAACTCAATGGCAAAAGGGCCAAAAACACAAAAGCCATCAAGAAAATATAATTTGGAAATTATTGCATCCAAGTAAGGAACTACAATTAAGGGCTAACATAGTATAGCCTTGTTTTTCCTTTCAGATATATATATATATATATATATATATATATATATATATATATATATATATATATATATATATATATATATGAGGTTTTCGCAGAACACACACCCAGCCAATCAGAGCACATCCAACCCCCCATCCAATCAGAGCACAGCCAAACCCCCAACCAATCAGAACACACCTCCACCCAATCAGAACATAGCCAAGCTCCCACCCAATCAGTTCACACCCCCACTGGCAGTTAAAAGGAAGAAACAGCTGTGATCACACATATTGCTCCTAGAAGCACAAAGCCGAAAACACCAGCCTGAAGAAACGTTGCCAAGACACCTCCAATTTTATGCGGGAGAAAACCCGAATAACCAAAGACCTACATACAAACACCCGCGAAAACCTCAGAAAACAAACAAAATATATTCAAAGTGCACTGAAAAAAGTGATTTACGACCATTTTTCCACTTACAATCATTGAAGCCAGCCCCATTGGTCACATAATAAAAATTCGGGGTCCGGGGTCATGTGATCACATTTGATGACCTTCTGACAAGCCAAGTCAATGGGAAGCCAGATTCACTTAACAAGTGTGTTACTCACTTAATAACGGCAGTGATTCGTTTAACAACCGTTGCAAGAAAAGTCATAAAATTGGACAACATTGACAACATCTGTCTTGCTTAGCGACATAAATGTTGGGCTCAATTGTGGCTGTAAGTCAGAGGTGGGTTTCATAAAGTTTTACCACCGATTCACTGCACACCAAAAATGTGGGCATGCACACGGCTCTTGGCGCATGTGTTTTGCTCGCACACATGGCTTGTGTTGTGGTCCGCCAGCAGCCTGCGGAGCTGGCAGTAGAGTCGGACAGTGAGGAGGCTGGGGAGGAACATGGGCCAGTCCTGGAGGCTGGGGAAGGTTTGGATGAGGGCTCTGCATCGGAGGCAGAGAAAGGGCCATCTGGGAGGTACGTGCTGCCTCCGGAGCCTCCAGAGTCAGACCTCAGCGAGGCAGAGGAACAGGGGGAGCCTGTTCATAATATGTGCACGTGCAGAGCTGCCAGAAGGCAAGAACAGTTAAAACAAAAGGGGCAACTCGGGAGTAGGGCTTGGAGATGATTGGCCCCTCCCTTAAAACTTAAAAGAGGAGCCAAAGCACATGGGCCTTTGCAGGAAGCAACACTTGTTCAATTCTGATCAGCTTAAAGCCTGAAGCTCTGTTTGATTCTGAACTCCGTGTGGCTTTGCCAATTAGATTTTTGGCAGCGTGTCAAGGGAGATAAAGGTGGGTGATTATCCCGAAGGTCTTCTCCCAAAGGACTCTTTACAACTAATTGGGACTCAGCTGTGAATGAACAGAACTCACAGCTGTTGCAATAAAAGAGGGTTTTGGGACTACTCGTGTGTTTTAATGACTCAGGAAGCCTAGGTCACAACAGCTTGCATGCATGCATGTGGCTTAGAAAACATCGCTAAATAGGACGGCGCCAGGGTGGGTGAGCCACCTGCAGGTCGCCATTACCGCTTCGCCCGAACCGGTCTGAACCGGCTAAATACCACCACTGTGTTATTCAAGGATTCCCTATCATTTTTTTTTTAATTTGATTTATATGCCGCCCTTCTCCGGAGACTCAGGGCGGCTTACAATGCGTAAAGCAATAGCCTTCATACTTTTGTATATTTTATACAAAGTCAGCTTATTGCCCCCACAATCGGGGTCCTCATTTTACCTACCTTAGAAAGGATGGAAGGCTGAGTCAACCTTGAGCCTTGGAGAGATTCGAACCAGCAGAAATTGCAGGCAGCTGTGTTAATGACAGGGTGCACTAAACCACTGTACTATCAAGGCTCTACTATCAAGCTTTTAAAAAACTTCATTTCTAACTTTAGATGCTTGGGTATTTTTTTTTTCTGAAGCTGTCTTTTTATTCCGTAAACAAAAGCTAAACTATCAACCGTAGTAATATCAAGGGTTCAATATTCACCATTCACTTGAAAATGTTAATACACTAGCCACTTATTGCTACACCCGGACCCCTAAATATCCTATTAATTTAACTAATCACATAATTGATATACATTTGTCTCCTGTGGTGTCCACTTTGCAAACCCCAGATAATACGAGGTTACTAACTGCTTGGAGGTATCAGCGTAGATTGCATCTGCCTCCTTCTGCAAAGCAAATAAGAAAAACGTAATAGATAAATTGTTTAATTAAAACGCAATTCCCAGACACAAGGAAACAAGGAGCGCTTTGTTGTTGGATTAATAAATCAGCGAAGATGATCTAATCCTATTTTTCAGCAGGCATGGAAAATGGATCTTTTCTTCTGGCTTTTGTTAAAAAGCAGATTTGTGGAGAAAGATCGGAGGAGGGATTCTCTGGGGTCAAAAAAGTCTGAATAGAATAGAATAGAATAGAATAGAATGGAATGGAATGGAATGGAATGGAATGGAATGGAATGGAATGGAATGGAATAGAATAGAATAGAATAGAATAGAATAGAATAGAATAGAATAGAATAGAATAGAATAGAATAGAATAGAATAGAATAGAATAGAATTCTTTATTGGCTAAGTGTGATTGGACACACAAGGAATTTGTCTTGGTGCGTACACTCTCGGAGTACATAAAAGAAAAGATACATTCATCAAGAATCATAAGGTACAACACTTAATGATAGTCATAGGGAAACAGTCAATATAAATCTTAAGGATACCAGCAACAAGGTTACAGTCAGTCATAAGTGGAAGGAGATGGGTGGTGGGAACGATGAGAAGATTAATAGCAATGCAGACTTAGTGAATAGTTTGACAGTGTTGAGGGAATGAGTTGTTTAGCAGAGTGATGGCATTTGGGAAAAAACTGTCCTTGTGTCTAATTGTTCTGGTGTGCAGTGCTCTAGAGCGTCATTTTGAGGGTAGGGGTTGAAACAGTTTATGTCCAGGATGTGAGGGGTCTGTAGATATTTTCACAGCCCTCTTTTGATTCGTCAGTATACAGGTCCTCCATGGAAGGCAGGTTGGTAGCCATTGTTTTTTCTGCAATTCTACACAATTCTCCTCTGAAGTCTGTGTCTGTCTTGTTGGGTTGCAGAGCCAAAACAGACAATTATAGAGGTGCAGATGACAGACTCCATAATTCCTCTGTAGAACTGGATCAGCAGCTCCTGGGGCAGTTTGAGCTTCCTGAGTTGGCGCAGAAAGAACATTCTTTGTTGTGCTTTTTTGATGACGTTTTTGATGTTGAGTGTCCATTTTAGTTCGTGAGATATGGTAGAACCTAGAAAGTTGAAGAATCATAAGACTTGAGGCATGGAGTGTGAAATTTCATTGCGGCGTTGAAGTAGTAATCTAGGTTATTGGATTGGGCTTGTGGGACAGAAGATATCAAGAGGGAATGTGCTGAGAGGACTCAAAGTGTGTAGTTGTGTAGTTGTGGGAAGTGAAACCATTTCAGTCAGTGGTCGGTTGCTCTCAGTTCTGTCCGGTTCTTGCAAACCGGTAGTAAAAGCGGTAGCAGCCTCCGCCCACCTGCCTGGACATCATAATGGACGATCTCCTGTTGCAAACAAGTAGAACCCACCCCTGATTTCAGTCCTTGTTTTGTGGGGTTGTGATTTGAGCTGGAGTGAGACGCTCATCAGAGCTAAGAAGTGAAGGCCAAGGGATGGATGGATCAGATAGTCATTTGAACCGACCAGCCATTCCTTGGACTTTGTATCTCTCGTTTTACATTTAATTCTGTTCACATAACAGATTCGTGAGCTTGAGTATATGGATGGTGCTCTTTGTTTCTGGAAATTATCCTTTGTGGCCATATTTCCCATTTGGTGCTTTTAGGAAAAGCTCTGAATGCAACTCTTTGTCCATACTACTTTTTTTCCATAATTTATGGGCCCACCATTGAAAACCTATGTGTCTTTTTATTAAGCAGTAATAAAAGCCAGAAAGGAGGAGGAAGGAGGGGGGGAAGAGGAGAGGAAATAATCTAAATAATCCAGATGAGATTATCTTTCTCCAGCTAGAACTGATGCCCAAGTTAAGGGTCCTGCTTGAAGTGCTGTTGGCAAGAGGATCTGTGGAGAGATTCATCTTGTGCTCTCATTTCCTTCCTTCCTTCCTTCCTTCCTTCCTTCCTTCCTTCCTTCCTTCCTTTCTCCCTTTCCCACTACATCTCTCCCTTCCCTTCCCCGCCCCTCCCCTTTCTTCCCTTTTCTTCCTTCCTTCCTTCCTTCCTTCCTTCCTTCCTTCCTTCCTTCCTTCCTTCCTTTTCTCCTTATCTATCTACCTACCTACCTACCTACCTCTCAACATCCCTCCCTCCCTCCCTTCCTTTCCCCTCCCTCCTTCCTTCTTTCTGACCTACCTACCTACTTACCTTCCTCTTCCTCTTCCTCTCCCTCCCTCCCTTCCTCCTCCTCCCTCTCCTGCCTTTCCTCCCTCCCTCCCTTCTCCCTTCCTTCCATCCATCCATCCATCCATCCTTCCTTCCTTCCTTCCGCCCTCCCTCCCTCCCTCCCTCCCTTTCCCACTACTTCCCTTCCCTTCCCTTCCCATCCCTTCATCTCTTTCCTTCCTTCCTTCCTTCCTTTTCTCCCTATCTATCTACCTACCTACCTCTCTACATCCCTTCCTCCCTCGCTCACTTCCCTTCTCCTCCCTCCCTCCTTCCTTCTTTCTGACCTTCCAACCTACCTACCTTCCTCCTCCTCCTCCTCTCCTTCCCTCCCTTCCTCCTCCTGCCTTTCCTTCCTTCCTCCCTTCCTCCCTCCCTTCCTTCCTTCCTTCCTGACCATCTAAAATCTTGACAGCATTAGACGGTCAACCTAGAGAGGAGGATCCTCTCCTCTCCTACACACACATACACACACACACACACACACACACACACACACACACACAAGCACAGTCTCTTTCTCTACTTTCTTTTCTTTTTCCTTATCTGTTCGGTGGATTCCATGGACCAAACTAAGCTGTGATCTCCTTAAGTCTTGGTTTACGCTCCCGTGGCTACAGATTCCTTTCCGTGGATAAGACAATTAGCAGGGACATCCATATGTTCCTAGCTTCCTGATTGGCACACGTTCCATATCACCACAGGATTTTTTTTATATAGATTTTATAGGACCTTTTTTTTAAAAAAAAAATCCCTTTGCTCAGCTAATTCAGTGGTTGACATTGATGTCACCAGGCAGCGAGAGACTTCAAGGTGGACTTCACGGTGACAGAACTGGAACATAGCTAGACTCATGGGAAGTAGCATCCTTGGATGGGAATAAGTGATGGGGAAAGGGAAGAACTGAAAGGAGGGGATGTCTGTTAAAGAGAGTCAATAAGGAAGAGATTGAAGATCAGGAATTGAGGTGTAGTTGGTTTATCCTGGTTACTTTTTGCCCGTGATTGAAGAAACCTTTAAATTTGGATTATATCCAGAAATGGTATTCAGCCGGTTTAGACCGGTTCACTCAAACTGGTAGTGGAAATCGTGGGTAAGCCTGCCAACCTGGCTCTATGCCATCCTATTTAGGCACATTTTTTTAGGCCGGGTGCATGTGTGGAAGGAGAGTGCATGAGCAAAGTGCATGTGTGGAAGGCCGGGTGCATGCATGGAAGGCATGCATGCAGATGAAGCGCACATGCGTGCGCAGGGCAAACCAGTAGTAACAATGTGAAACCCACTGCTGATGATATCCCTGGAGGGCTGAAGGGAAGAGATCTTTTCATACAGATAACTTGGTGCCTCAAAGCAGGTTCTATTCAATGAGAGTCCTTTGTACTGTGGTGAAAAAAACTCATGTAAGAATACGGAATGGGACAACTTGCCTTGGCCAACTCTCTTTGGGCCAACTTGTCACAACCAACTTGCCTTGAACAACTCAGCGTGGGCCAACTTCTCATGACCAACTTTCCTTGGCCAATACTTGGGCCAACTTCTCACAACCAACTTGCCTTGGCCAGTTCACTGTGGGCCAACTTCTCATGACCAACTTGCCTTGGCCAACACTGTGGGCCAACTTCTCACGACCAACTTGCCTTGGCCAACTTCTCATGACCAACTTGCCTTGGCCAACTCTCTGTGGGCCAACTTTTCACGAACAACTTGCCTTGGCCAACTCTCTGTGGGCCAACTTGTCACAACCAACTTGCCTTGGCCAACTCAGCATTGGCCAACTTCTCACGACCAACTTGCCTTGGCCAATACTGTGGGCCAACTTCTCACAACCAACTTGCCTTGGCCAACTCTCTGTGGGCCAACTTTTCACGATCAACTTGCCTTGGCCAACTCACTGTGGGCCAACTTCTCACAACCAACTTGCCTTGGCCAACTCACTGTGGGCCAACTTCTCACAACCAACTTGCCTTGGCCAACATTGTGGGCCAACTTCTCATGACCAACTTGCCTTGGCCAACTCACTGTGGGCCAACTTCTCATGACCAACTTGCCTTGGCCAACTCAGCATGGGCCAACTCACCACGGAACAGTTCAATAATTCTATTTAATTATTTTAAATAATTCAAACATTCTTTTTTAAGTGTTGTCATTCACGTTTCATTCTGTCCCTTCTTTGACATCCTTTCTTTAATGAGTCTATTCCACCATTTTTTCAATATTAGTTTAACTCTTGTCCTATGACAAGGGTTCCTGCGAACAGTTGGCCATGACGCATTGTCTTGCAGTGACTTGGCTGCAGCAAGTCCTCCATGACATGTTATCCATGGCCAGTTGACCTCAGCTAGATGGCCATGACAAGTTGTCCTGGACCTATAAGAACATGCCAACTGTTGGAGAAGTCCCCACCATTGTTTTATTAAAGCTGGCAAATTACAGCGAGTCACTGTCACTTCTGCTCTTTTGATCAGAGGGCCAGAGGCTGGCCCACCAAGTATTTATCAGGGTTACAGAGGTTAAACATGAGCACCCATTTACATTTGACTCTTGACCAAGAACTGATTTACAACTGATTAGTCATACTAACGGGGTACATAAAAATCTGGACATTCCTGCTGTCTGAAAATACAATCCTTTGTAATCCAATGTACTTAGCCTTGGAGAATTGACAATGCCAACCCTTTGGTTGAGATGATGATTATTCCAACAGTTTGACCTTGGATCCCACTTCGAACAGAGAGCGTTGTAAACACATCCCCATTATCTGCAACCTTGAGAATGTTGCCATTGATGGAGTTTGTGAATTAAAGGCCATTCATTGATGCAACAAAGGTTACACATCCAGAAGAACAAACCTCCTACGGGGGAGTTGTCATGGGCTACCTCTGAGAAAGGATTTTTTTGCAATTACAGCTCCTGATTTTTATGGGCAACCGGAAGCAATGGCAGAGATATTGATGAACCATTGATGATGTGGGTGAGATACAGATAGTCCCTGGACTTATGACCATGTTTGGGACCAGAAATTCTGTTGTGCTAAGCAAGGCGGTTTCTTAAATGAGTCACTCCCGATTTTGAGACCCTTTTTGCCATGGATGTTAAGCGAATCACTGTAATTGTTAAATGAATCACACGACTGTTAAGCAAATCCACATCCCCATTGGCTTGGCTTGGCGGAAGCCAGCTGGCAAGGTCACAAATGGTGACACCATGACCCTAGGACACCACAACTTTCATAAATACTACGTGCCAAGTGTCCAAATTTTGATCATGTGATCCCAGGAATTATTTACTTGCCTCGAGAAGTTGTGGGTGTGCATATTTTCTTCTTCTTCTTCTTCTTCTTCTTCTTCTTCTTCTTCTTCTTCTTCTTCTTCTTCTTCTTCTTCTTCTTCTTCTTCTTCTTCTTCTTCTTCTCCTCCTCCTCCTCCTCCTCCTCCTCCTTCTTCCTTCTCCTCCTTCTCTCCTCCTCCTCTCCTTCTCCTCCTCCTCTCCTCCTCCTCCTTCTTTTTCCTCCTCCTCCTTCTCCTTCTCCTTCTTCTTTTTCTTCTTCTTCTTCTATCTTCCACTTTGTGTGTGGAAGATGGTTAGAGTTTGTTGCAGAAATCAAATCCAGAAAGCACACACAGGCAGACTGAAGCAGCAGGATTCATTAACTTCTTTGTATACATAATAACAGATGAAGATAAATGTACAATACGAATAGCTGATTCTTCCAACGTAGCAGTTACAAGCAAAACACAAACAGAATACAGCAGACAGACAAGTTTGCAGCTTCACAGCTCAGAGCTTAATACAGAGCCACGCCCAGGCTCCTTCCAGTTTCAGTTTCAATTCAGCAGACCCCATTGGCTGACCCAGTTGCTATGCCTATTCATTGGCTGACCTTGTTACCATGTCTCCATTCCAGTTCATGAATATTCTGACAGATACCTTGCCTCAAGAAGTTGTGAATGCTCCAACACTGGAAGTTTTTAAGAAGAGATTGGACAGTCACTTGTCTGAAATGGTCTAGGCTTTCCTGTTTGAGCAGGGGGTTGGACTAGAAGACCTCCGATGTCCTTTCCAACTCTGTTATTCTGTAATTCTGCAACTGTCGTAAGTGCGAGGACTGATCATGAGTCAACTTTTTTTCAGTGCCATTGAAATTTTGAATGGTCGCCAAATGAATGATTGTAAGTTGAGGACTACCTAACAATCACAACTCATCACTGCACAGACAAATATTCCGATATGGAATTCTCCCTTTCCAACTTCTGCAGCACAAGCCAGACCCAGGTTAAATGCCTCCATGAGAACTGGAGCCTTCCCCCCAATGGTTTATGAATAAATAAAAGTAAAGGTTCCCCTTGCACATATGAGCTAGGGGGCAGTGCTCATCTCCTTTTCAAAGCCGAAGCACCAGCGCTGTCTGAAGATGTCTCCGTGGTCATCTGGCCAGCATGACTAAACACCAAAGATGCACGGAACTCTGTTACCTTCCCACCAAAGGTGGTCCCTATTTTTCTACTTGCATTTTTTACCTGCTTTCGAACTGCTAGGCTGGCAGAAGCTGGGACAAATAACGGAAGCTCACCCCATCACACGGCACTAGGGATTCGAACCATTGAACTGCCGACCTTTTGATCGACAAGCTCAGCATCTTAGCCACTGAGCCACCATGTCCCTGACTTATGAATAAACATGAGATAATAAATAATAAATAAATGAGTACAAGAGTGTGATTGTTGGTTATTTTGTAGTTAGCGGAACCGATGAACGCGTAACAATTCTCATAATTACAATGAAGATGAAGGACAAAATATATAAGGATCAGAGGAATAGAACAAATAAATTAGTCTATTCGGCAAATACAGGCCAGGATGCCAAAATGAAGATTAAGTAGGAAATTCATTGTTTTTTGGTCCAAGGAACAAACCAATTACACATTATACTGCAGGCAAAATAAATGGGTGTTACTTTGAGACAAGGAAAAGAGGAAGTATATGTTTTGCTGGGGAAATGTTCCTTTATTCAAATGGATAATCTTGCAATAATCTTGCAAACTACCTCCAGGGTCCAAACGTCTTTAAAAAAAGGTTCCGTGTTGGCTGAAGATTTCTACGACTTGAAATCCACACATCTTAATGTTGGTAAGGTTGAGAAACACTGCTCTGGAAAGATAAGGAGAGCCAGTTTGGTGTAGTAGTGAAGGTGCCGGCCTCGAAACCAGGAGACCGTGAGTTCTAGTCCCACCTTAGGTATGAAAGACAGTTGGGTGACTTTGGAACAATCCCCAGGAAAGAGTGAGTTCTAGTTCACCTTAGGTATAAAAGTTGACTAGGTGACTTGGGATCAATCACCAGGAGACTGTGAGTTCTAGTCCTACCTTAGGCATGAAAACCAGCTGGGTGTCTTTGAGCTAATCACCAGGAAAGAGTGGGTTCTAGTTCCATCTTAGGTATGAAAGTTGGCTGATGACTTTGGAACAATCATCAGGAGACTTTGAGTTCTAGTCCCACCTTAGGCATGAAAGCCAGCTGGGTGACTTTGGGTCAATCACCAGGAAAGAATGAGTTCTAGTTCACCTTAGGTATAAAAGTTGACTAGGTGACTTTGGATCAATCACCAGGAGACTGTGAGTTCTAGTCCTACCTTAAGCATGAAAACCAACTGGGTGTCTTTGAACTAATCACCAGGAAAGAATTCTAGTCCCACTTTAGGCATGAAAACCAGCTGGGTGACTTTGGGTGAATCACTAGGAGACTGTGAGTTCTAGTCCCACTTTAGGCATGAAAGCCAGTTGGGTGACTTTGGAACAATCACCAGGAGACTGTGAGTTCTAGTCCCACTTTAGGCATGAAAACCAGCTGGGTGACTTTGGGTGAATCACCAGGAGACTGTGAGTTCTAGTCCCACCTTAGGCATGAAAGCCAGTTGGGTGACTTTGGAACAATCACCAGGAGACTGTGAGTTCTAGTCCCACCTTAGGCATGAAAACCATCTGGGACTCTGTGAGCTACTCAGTCTCTCTCAGCCCAATCCACTTTACAGGATTGTTGTTGTGGGGAAAAGAGGAGGAGGAAACTCATTTAACAATCACCTTGTGTCAGAACTGCCACCTCTCGCTTGGGCTCTGCTGTCGCTTAGCAACGGACATTCTGGTCCCAATTGTCGTTGTTGAGGACTATCTATATTGCATTATTTTTTGTGTTGATAAGGCCACGCAACACGCTGCATCCCTTCTCCAAAAAGCGTTTTTGCGAAGTGCCAGGAAGCACATGCAGTGCTCTTGCGTAGCAGCTCATTACAGAAAAGTGCTCGGTTTTCACACTTCTGCGGATTCTGAAGCACCTTTCAGAGATGGGATTCAAAGCACTGGGCAGTTTAAACCCAACTGACCACATCTGAACTTCTCTCCATCCAATTCTTCAATGAGCATCCTGATTTTATTTCTTGCTTTTTATCCATGTACTCCAGGTTAAAGGAAAGCTCTAATGGGGGAAAATGGAATCCCTTTTTCAGGGTGTGAAGTATAAACATGGATTCTCTATTTGGGGAGGAAAGAGGGAAGGAGGGAGGGAGGGAGGGAGGGAAGGGAGGGAGGAGGGAGGGAAGGAAGGAGGGAGGGAGAGAAGGGAGAAAGGAGGGAGGGAGGGAAGGAGGGAAAGAGGGAAGGAAGGAAGGAAGGAGGGAGGGGAGAAAGGAAGGAGGGAGGGAGGGGAAAGGAAGGCAGGAAGGAGGGAGGGAAGGAAGGCAGGGAGGGAGAAAGGAAGGGAGGGGGAAGGAGGGAGGGAAGGAAGGAGGGAGGGAGGGGAGAAAGGAAGGAAGGAAGAGAGAAAGGAAGGAAGGAGGGAAGGAGGGAAAAGGAAGGCAGGAAGGAGGGAGGGAAGGAAGGGAAGGAGGGAGAAAGGAAGGAAGAGAGGAAGGAGGGAGGGAGAGAAGGAAGGAGGGAGGGAGAAAGGAAGGAAGGAGGGAGGGAGAAAGGAAGGGAAGGAAGGAAGGAGGGACGGGAGAAAGGAGGGAGGGAGGAGGGAGGGAGAAAGGAAGGGAGGGAGGGAAGGAGGGAGGGAGGGAGGGAAGGAGGGAGGGAGGGAGGGAGGGAAGGAAGGAGGGAGGGAGGGAAGGAAGGAAGGGAGGGAGAAAGGAAGGAGGGAGGAGGGAAAAGGAAGGAAGGAAGGAGGAAGGGAAGGAAGGGAGGGAGGGAGAAAGGAAGGGAGGGAGGAAGGAGGGAGGGAGGGAAGGAGGGAGGGAGGGAAGGAAGGAGGGAGGGAGGAGGGAGGGAGAAAGGAAGGGAGGGAGGGAGGATGGAGGGAGGGAAGGAAGGAAGGAGGGAGGGGAGAAAGGAAGGAAGGAGGGAGGGAGAGAAAAAGGAAGGAGGGAGGGAGGGAGGGAAGGGAGGGAGGCTTAAATTCACAGTCTTTACTGAAAAAGTGACCAGCCCAAGGTCACCCAGCTGACTTTGTGCCTATGATGGGACTAGAACTCACAGGCTCCCAGCTTCTAGTCTGTTTCCTTCACCACTCTACCAAACCGGCTGTCTTTAACTGATATCCTAGAGATCTATGTTAAAGGTGGTCTACCAGGGTGGCCTCCTTTCCATGGTTGCGAGTAATGTCTTCCACGTGCTTTCCATTATGAAGAGCCGTCCTTGGGGGGAAGGAGATTCCAAAGCCAGTGATGCATCATAAGCTCATCGTTGAGCTTGTCCCAGCTCTAGAACCCAGAATCCCTTCAAAACATCCAAAATCAGATGCTAGAAGATGACGACTTTTCAGATGTCAAGGAGAAGGAGAAGCAACAATGGCTTAGGCCTGGGGTACTTGCAGGACCATCTCCAGCCGTTCTCCCATCGTCCTGTGCGCTCTCACAGAGTCGGCCTCCTCAGGGTGCCGTCGGCCAAACAATGTCAGCTGACGGCCCCCAGGAGGAGGGCGTTCCCTGTGGGAGCCCCGACCCTCTGGAATGGATTGCCCACCGAGCTCAGGACAGCCCCCGACCTCCTTTCCTTCCGTCGCAAGTTGAAGACGTGGCCCTTTCATCAACTCAACTGATTCCTTTGGGGGTACACTGTCATAATTTTAAACTGTTTTAATAGGGTTGCTGGTTTTAATTTTATTTCATTGTGATTTGTATTGGAATTTGTCATTTTGTAAGCCGCCTTGAGTCCCCAGGGAGAAAGGCAGCATATAAATCGCAAAAATAACTAACTAACTAAATAAATAAATAAATAAGTAAACAAACAAACAAACAAACAAAAGATAGAGGCAGCTTTGTACGATCTACAATATCAATTTCTATTATATCAAGACTCTTCCCCTGATACTGTTCGGTTGCAGAATGGTTGAGGAATTGGGTATGTCTAGTTTAATGAAAAGAATAACTAGGGGTGACATGATAGCCGTGTTTCAATCTTTGAGGAGCTGCCACAGAGAAGAGGGGGTCGACCTATTCTTCCAAGCCCTTGAAGGCAGGACAAGAAGCAACGGATGGAAACTAATCAAGGAGAGAAGCAACCTGGAATTAAGGAGAAATTTCCTATCAGTGAGAGCAATTAATCATTGGAACAACTTGTCTTCAGAAGTTGTGCGTGCTCCAACACTGGAGATTTTGAAGAAGAGGCTGGACAACATTTGTCTGAAACAGTACAAGCTTTTCTGCCTGAGCAAGAGGTTGGACTAGAACAGGTGTCAGCAACCTGCGGCTCCGGAGCTGCATGCAGCTCCTTGAGCCCTCTGCTGTGGCTCCCTGTCGGGTGATCCCACCGCTGGCAGGCCCCGCCCCTTGCCCTCCCCTCCCGGTCACTCCTCGCTTGGCCTGAGAAGGTAAGGGTGATGGCAAAGGATGGAGAAGCTGCTGGGGCAGAGAGAGAGAGATATACAGAGAGGGGGGGAGAGGGAGGGAGAGAGAGAAAGAGATGTCAAAAGGATTTTGTGGTTCCCGGTGTTTTTTAACAACCGGTTCTCTGCCCTAATGACCAGCTGGGTAGGTGTGGCTTGTCAGAGGCAATTAGCCCCGTTATCTTCCTGGGGTAATTGCCTGGATCGTGGCACTTTCCTTGTGTATACTTTGAAAAATAAAACCGGAATACATCTTCTAATAAACTCATATTTATTGTCAAGAAAATAAAACATCTAACTATCTAAAATAATTAAATTGTTACATTTTTGCAAAGTTCCTAACGACTACATCTCTGCAGCCGGACTTCTCTTGGCAAGAGAACAAAGAAAAGTGTGAAGTAGAAAGAAAGAATGCGGATATACGTAGTATCAGTTACTGATAAGAAATTTTGGCAAGCTACGGAAAGTCTGACAGTCCAGAAATATGAGCTCAACTGGTAAATACAAAAACGCAGTGACATGGCTAGGGGGAGTCATGTGACTGGTGGAAGTGAGTGATGCGGAGTTGGCCACACCCACCCAGGTTTTGTGGCTCCCGGTGTTTTCTTTTCTGTGGGAAACGGGTCCAAACGGCTCTTTGAGTATTTAAAGTTGCCGACCCCTGGACTAGAAGATTTCCAAGGTCCCTTCCGATTCTGTTATTCTGAATGGCTTGCCTCCAGAAGTTGTGGGTGGTTCCATCGTTGGAGGTTTTCCAAGAAGAGATTGGACAGCCATCTTTCTGAAATGGTATAGGGTTTCCTGCTTGAGCAGGGAGTTGGACTAGAAGACCTCCAAGGTCCCTTCCGACTCTGTTATTCTGTTATTCTATTCAGGGCTTAACCTTCCCCCTCCGGTGCACGAACCCCAAAAGTTTGCAAACACATCTCTGGATGCTGGAGGAACTGAAGGAGAATCGCCCGGACATTCCGAAATACTATCATATTTATTTATTATATTTATTTATTTATTGGTTCGATTTATATGACAGACTGATGCAGTCAGCCCACCATCTCACCTGATAGATGCTTCTTCCCAGCCTTCCTCTCCTCTCCTCTCCTCTCCTCTCCTCTCCTCTCCTCTCCTCTCCTCTCCTTTCCCTCCTCCCCTCCCCTCCCTCTCTCCCTCTCTTCCTTCTCTCACTTCTCTCCTCATGTCTCCTTCCTTCCTCCCTCCCTCCCTCTGTCTCTCCTTTCTTCTCCTCTCCTCTCCTTTCCCTCTCCTCTCCCTTCCTCTGTTCCTTCTCTCTCTCCTCATGTCTCCTTCCTTTCTCCCTCCCTCCCTCCCTCTGTCTCTCCTCTCCTCTCCTCCCATCTCCCCCTCTCCCTTCCTCTGTTCCTTCTCTCTCTCCTTTTCTCATATCTCCTTTCCTCCTTCCTTCCTTCCTTATTTATTTATTGTTTATTTATTGATTTGATTTATATGCCGTCCTTCTCCGGAGACTCAGGGCGGCTTACAATGCGTTAAGCAATAGCCTTCATCCTTTTGTGTATACCTGCTTAGTAGGGCTTTCGGCCCCCCCTAAGTGGTGTTCTTTTTTATACAAAGTCAGCTTATTGCCCCCACAATCCGGGTCCTCATTTTACCTACCTCGGAAGGATGGAAGGCTGAGTCAACCTTGAGCCTGGTGAGATTTGAACTCGCAGTAATTGCAGGCAGCTGGCAGCTAAGTGCTACTTAAGTGGGTAAGGACTCAGTACTTGAGGACCCAGTTTGTGGGGGCAATAAGCTGACTTTGTATAAATATACAAAAGTATGAAGGCTATTGCTTAACGCATTGTAAGCCGCCCTGAGTCTCCGGAGAAGGGCGGCATATAAATCAAAAAATTTTTTAAAAAAAGTGCTACTTAACAGCGCTTTAGCCCGCTGCTCCACCAAGGCTCCTTATGCAAACATCTCTGCCATTTATTCAGCGCAAGTGTCCCCATGGTGCTATTTTTAGCCACTGGCATAGCACAGAGAGGTGGAGAATTGCCTTGATGGGAAAATTGCAAGGCTGGCAGACAAACTCAGTTTGGTCCAACTCTCTTTCCCTCTTTTTTTTTTTTTTTAAGAAAAAAAAATTCTGCACCACATATGTTCCCTATGGGCTTTTCATTCATTTTTTTTTCAAATTGCTCTATTCCAAACGGAGACATCCACCACGCATCGTGTAATATAAATAGCATTTTAAAATATGCTGCGCTCTTGACTTGTCTATTGGAAGCACCAAGAGATAGAATAGAATAAACAGAGTTGGAAGGGACCTTGGAGGTCTTCTAGTCCAACCCCCTGCTTAGGCAGGAAACCCTACCCCACTTCAGACAAATAGTTATCTAATCTCTTCTTAAAAACTTCCAGTGTTGGAGCATTTACAACCTCTGGAGGCAAGGTGTTCCACTGATTAATTGTTCTAACATTCAGGAAATTTCTCCTTAGTTCTAGGTTGCTCCTCTCCTTGATTAGTTTCCACCCATTGCTTCTTCTCCTGCCCTCGGGGGCTTTGGTGAATAGCTTGACTCCAGTGTAAGTAGTAAGCTTTATTGCGGTCAGAGACCAAATTAAAATAGACAAAGAAAGGGAGCATATTTTACAAATATGGATAGATCGTGGGACAGTACACCATCTACTGCCTCAAATACAATCTTGACTCCAGTGGTGAAATTCAAATTCAAACCGGTTCTGTGGGCGTGGCTTGGTGAGCGTGGTGTGGCTTGTTGTGGCAGGGGAAGGATACTGCAAAATCTCGATTCCCACCGCACTTCAGGGAAGGATACTGCAAAATCTCCATTCCCACCCCAATCCAGTGGGAAGGATATTGCAAAATCTCCATTCCCACCCCACTCTGGGGCCAGCCAGAGGTGGTATTTGCCGGTTCTCTGAATTACTCAAAATATCCACTACTGGTTCTCCAGAACCTGTCAGAACCTGCGGGATTTCACCCCTGCTTGACTCGTTCTTCTTTATGGCAGCCTCTGAGATATCGGAACACTGCTATCATGTCACCCGTGGTTTGATTCAAATTTTTTTATTACCGGTTCTGTGGGCGTGGCTTGGTGGGCGTGGCATGGCATGGCATGGCATCGCTTGGTGGGCATGGCAGGGGAAGGATCCTGTAAAATCTCCATTCCCACCCCACTCCAGGGGAAGGATATTGCAAAATCCCCATTCCCTTCCCACTCCAGGGGAAGGATATTGCAAAATCTCCATTCCCACCCCACTCCAGGGAAGGATATTGCAAAATCTCCATTCCCGCCCCACTCCAGGAGAAGGATATCAGCTGGGACTTGAGAGGCAGAGAATAGATGGGTGTGGGGCCAGTCAGAAGTGGTATTTACTGGTTCTCCAAACTACTCAAAATTTCCACTACCGGTTCTCCAGAACTGGTCAGAACCTTCTGAATACCACTTCTGATGTCACCCCTAGTCCTACTTTTCATCAAACTAGACATACCCAATATCTATACCCAAGATGATAAGATTCCAGGCTGTGCTAAATGAAGAAGATGAGTCACCGGATCAGTGGTTGAATAAGCCTGCAAACTCGTTTCTGGAGACATCGTTTGAGGGGCTGTTGGCATAGACTTGTGGTTTCTGAACCTTGAGGGCAGATTCACTCTTTTCTCAGCACAACGTATCCTAAACTAAATATCATTTTAGACCCATGCCCTACATTTCAGGAGAGAACCCTCAATTTGAAAGTATCCCCTGTTAAATTATGGAATGTGCGGAATTAGATAGAACTCACAAAAGAATTACAAAATAGGGAAGAACATGACTTTTACTTAGTATGGGAAAAGTGGTATAGTTGGTTGAAAGATAGGAAAGAGATGAAGGAATAGGAAGTAAACAAAATGACCAAATATAGTATGATGGAAACAAAGAACAGACATAAGTCAACAAAGATCAATATTAGATAGATAAAAGGGAAGGACCAAATAAGGAAGAGTCAAAATACAAAGAGAAATGTATTTTACAGTTGCGACAAACTGGACATGTATTGAAATGGGTGTTTATATGTGTTTATGTTTTGTACGTTTCATTGTTCTGTTTAGTTTGTACTTATAAATAAAAATTGGGGGGGGGAAAGAAAAAAAAAGAAAGTATCCCCTGTTTGAAGAGGAGTCCAGTCCAAACATGGTTTCGAGATCATTAATAAAGTCTTCATCCATAATTAACTGTTCAAACCTAGAAAATGGATTGGGTGAACATCTGGGCAAAGTTATCCTGTCACACTGAGATGTAGTACATTTCCTTCTGAGCATAACAAACCAATCTGTTTCACACATGTTCCGGAAACTAGCGGCCATATTGTTGAAGATAAAACAATCGAGCAGAAAAAAAAAAGTCAAAAGTTTTGCTGAATGAGAATCTACATGTTCCCCCCATCCACCCCCAAAAGAGATTATCTGTCTTGTTCAACTGTTGAAGAGTTTAGTACAATAGAACAGGTTCGGTAGAGGTTGGCTTGTTACGTTTTCAATAGTTGAGTACTACTGACCGAGACATTTGAGTAACTATGGTGTCAACCCTGAAGCAAACCTGGCTGAGGCCATCTTTGAGGCTTCATGGTTGCCATAATAATAATAATAATAATAATAATAATAATAATAATAATAATAATAATAATAATAATAATAATAATAATAAAAATTTTATTTCTATATCACCCTTCTCCCGAAGGACTCAGGGCAGTGTACAGCCCGATTAAAAGCACAAAGACAGACAAAATTTAAAAATAATTAAAATTATTAAATAATTGGCTCAATTATAAAAACCCCAAATTTAAAATCCTACATTTAAAACCAATTAAAATCTTTACATTGATAGCCCGGCCTGGCGGAACAACAAGGTTTTGAGGGCACAGCGAAATACACGGAGGTCGGAGATCTTACGCATTTCTGGGGGCAGTTCATTCCAAAGGGCAGGGGCTCCCACAGAGAAGGCCCTCCCCCTGGGTGTCGCCAGCCGACAAAGCAGAGGGGGGAGAAAGGGAAGGGAGAAAATAAATAGCTCAGGTTTACCATCAAAAAAAAAAGTTTTCTTGTGGGAACCAAGATCATTCCAACAGTGGCTGAGAAGAGGAGGAGTGGAGTAACCAGGCAACCTGCCAGCACCACTATTGGACAATGTGACCGATGCACTGGGGAGGAAGGGGGAACTTTCACTTTTTAATTAGATGAAAACCTTGAGTCGGTTTTCACCAGTTGTGCCAATATGATGTATCCAATAAATTGTTCTTTTAGGAATCTGCCTGCCTTGGAGTTCTGCTTTCAATTAGTGCATTTCTCAATTCTTCCTTCCTTCTTCAAACCCTTCCTTCCTTCGTCCTTCCTCTGTCCCTCCCTTCCACAATCCCTCCCTCCCTCCTCAATCCCTTCCTTCCATCCTTCTCTTCTTTTTCCTTCCCTTCTTCCCTTCTTTTTCCTTCCTTGCTCTCTTCCCATCTTCCCTTCTTTTTCTTTGTCTTTCCTCTTTCCCTTTGCCCTTTCCTGTCCCTTCTTGCAGTGGTGGGATTCAAATAATTTAACAACCGGTTCTCTGTCCTAATGACCGGCTGGGTGGGTGTGGCCATGGTGGCTGTAGCCACACACCCCTGTGCCCTGTTTTGGGCCTAGGAGGCCTCCCTGCAGCCTCCTGGGAGCAAAAATGGGCTGAGGGAGGGCACGCCGCACCCCCCCTCCCCCCGCTGCCCCGAGCCCCATTTTTTGCCTAATAGGCCTCCCTGCACTTACCTGGGAGCCAAAATTACGCATTGTAAGCCGCCCTGAGTCTCCGGAGAAGGGCGGCATATAAATCAATTTTTTAAAAAAAATGGGGCACGTGGGGACTTCTGGAAGGGGTGGAGCAGGGATGGGCAGGGCCAGCCATCAAGTTAACTACCGCTTTGCCCGAACCAGCCCAAACCGGCTGAATCCCACCACTGCCTTCTTGCATGCTCAATGTCAACTTGCAAAGCTTTCAAGTTGCCATGTGCAGGAGGGAGGGAGAACTGATAGAGCTGATTGATTTCCCTAACTGAAGTGCATTCCATACATTCTTCCTGACCGCAATCAGAAGGAGGGTGTTGGATTTCACAGCCAGCCAAAGTGGTTAATTGGAGAATGTGATTTATGACATGGCCAGGGAGGAGGGGAGAGACAGGGTCATAAGGGAACGTAAATCTACGTGGGATTAGTTCTAACTGCATCCGAATATTGCCGAAATGGTGCTCCTAATAAATGACTGTATTTCTTTTGAAGTTCGGCTCATGGCTCATGAATTAATTAGGGCATCTTTCAGAAACTTCACACTCAAATGCAAAAGGGAAAAAAATTCTCCTTTTGTTTTGTTTTTAGTTTGCTTTGATAGCCCTCTGTTAGCGAAAATGGGGCATGGGGGTGCACATGGCTCCCTGACCTCCATTTTTATTTATTGGTTCAATTTATATGCCGCCCTTCTCCGGAGACTCAGGGCGGCTTACAATGCATTAAGAAATAGCCTTCATACTTTTGTATATACCTACTTAGTAGGGTTTTCGGGAGGCCCCTAAGCGGTGTTCTTTTTTATACAAAGTCAGCTTATTGCCCCCACAATCCGGGTCCTCATTTTACCTACCTCGGAAGGATGGAAGGCTGAGTCAACCTTGAGCCTGGTGAAATTTGAACTTGCAGTAATTGCAGGCAGCTGGTGTTACTTAACAGTGCTTTAGTCTGCTGCGCCACCAAGGCTCTTTTGCTAGCAGAGGCACCGTGTGCCGGTCCTTTGCTGTTTCCAGGCCAGCCCCTCCCCCACCACCCCCATCCCCCACCCCGATCTAATCGGGCCTTGAGTTTGACAACTCTGCACGACAAAGTCGTCGCTGCTGCACTTGAAGGAAGAGATTTCAGGAAAAGCAGAAGGCAAGAGGCATCAGACAGGATGTGTGAGTTTACTATCCAAATAAGAACCGCTGAAAACAGTCAACGCTGTTTTATTTTCATTATCGAGGAAAGAGAGAAGGAAACGGAGTAATAAATATCCCTCTGACACCTTGATAATTGAGTTGAAGTCCTTGAAGTGTGAGAATACAGACATCACCAGAAAAGAAAAAGGAAAAAAAAAATAAGGATGGCAAAAGGCCTGCGATGCAACAATTTGTTCTGAATTGAGCAAGGCTTTTACTTCATGGAAATAAAAACTACAGTAAAGCAAATATGATGGGCGGCTATTAGAAAAGAGGTTATAAGGATTTAATGGTCCATAACTATTGCTGGTTAGCTCCAGTTTTTGACTGTGGAGTAGAGTACAAGGGTGTGCACATGAAAGCAACTGAGAGCAATTGCGAATAATCACAGCCAACACAGGGATACACTGAGTTGTGTTTACTTTTAGGAAATAGTAATAAGGCACAGTCCAATAAACAGTCCAGGTCATACATAGATAAAGCAGTAGATAGTTAAACAATAGTCCAGGGATATTCCAATAACAAAGTCTTCTTACCAGTCGTTGTAGTCATACACAGTTGCAAACAGTAGCAAACACAGCAAATAGAAGTAACGAGCAGTAACTTTCTGCAAAGAGCAATAATGGTCAGCAAAGATCAGCAAAGAGAAACTAACCATGTTTCAAGCTTCCTCTTAAGGACATTGGCTACAGAGCTAACCAATCAGGACACAGTATGATGCAATACAGCAATACAGTCTTAAAGCTATATTGAGGTTTTATATTGTATATTGCCAACCCGACAAGTTAGGTAATTATCATTTCCTAACACAGCCACTTGTCAGAAATGCTATACGGGGTTGGACTAGAAGATCTCCAAGGTCCCTTCCAGCTCTATTCTATTCTGAATCTTTCAGCTGCTGATTTGATAGGTGCCCTCAACAGGATGGACCAAATGTTCTGAACAGCTTCACCGTCCATCCTCAACAACAGTTTATGTAGATGATCCATAAATAACCAACATCTAGAGGTGGGAAATGTTATTTATGTTCTACCTGTTTCTGATAAAAACCAGGATACCATCATCCACCTGCCCCAGGATGCAAATTAAAGGTAGTCATCCTTGACTTATGACCATTTCTTTCATGACATTCAAAGTTGTGTGTGTGAGTGAGAGAGAGAGAGAGAGAGTTCCTGAATGCCACAAGAGATAAGATGAGAAACCTCAGTCAGTTGCTATGGTTATGATGATTCTAAAGCAGCAAAATCTCTCTTCAGATCTAATAATTGTCTGCTTGCCTTTTCAGGACCCCGTTTGTTTAATTTCTATTTTTTTTTTCCTTCTTCAAGCTCCGATGCACCATTCTAACAGAGTAACAGAGGTGGAAAGGACCTTGGAGGTCTTTTAGTCCAACCCCCTGCTCTCAAACAAGAAACCCTCGACTATTTCAGACAAATGGCTTGAAACCTGATGCTTCGACTCTCAAAAGGTCATGCCAGCCTCCTTCTCTTACTCTCTCTCCCTCCGTCCCTCCCTCCCTCCCTCTCTCCCCCTGTCTCTCTCCTTCTCTTTCCCTTCCTTCCTCTCTCTCTCTCCCTTTTTCCCTCCGTCCCTCCATCCCTCTCGCTTTCTCCTCCCGCTCCCTCCCTCCCTGTCTCTCTCTTTCCCTTTCTCCCACTCCCTGGCTCCCTCCCTTTCTATCTCCATTTCCCTCTCCCTCCCTCTTTCTCTTCCTCTTTAACTCCCTCCCTTTTTCCATCCCTCCCTCTCTCTCTCTCCGTCTCTCTCCTCTCTTTCCATTCCTCCCCAACTCCTTCCCTTCCTCCTTCTCTATCTCCATTTTCCCCTCCCTCTTTCTCTTCCTCTTTAACTCCCTCCCTCTCTCTTTCTTTGTCTTCCCTCTCTCTCTCCCCGTCGCTCTCTCCCTCCCTCTTTCTCTTCCTCCCTCCCTCTCTCTTTCTTTTCTCTCTCCCTCCCTCCCTCTTCTTCTTCCTCTCCCTCTCTTTTCCTCTTTCCATCCCTCCCTTTCTCCTCCCCTCTCTCTCTCCCTCCCTCTCTCTCTGTCTCTTGCTTCTCACTTTCCCTCCCTCCCCCTCCTTGACTCCCTCCCTGCCTCTCTATCTCCCTTCCCCTCTCTCTCACCCTCCCTCTTTCTCTTCCTCTTTAACTCCCTCTCTCTCCCTCTCTCCACCCCTCCTATTTTTCTCCCTCCTCCCTCCTTCTCTCTCCCTCCTTCCCTCTCTCTCTCCTGCTTTCCCTCCTTCTCTCTCTCTCTCTCTCTCTCTCTCTCTCTCTCTCTCTCTCTCTCTCTCTCTCTCTCTCTCTCTCTCTCTCTCTCTCCATTATTCTTGTACAGGATCCAGTCTTCCAGTTTGGTTTTCCAGCTCTTTGACTTGTGGCTTTTATCTCCGTCTGGATGTTGGAAGAGGCAGGGTAGGTGGTCCATTAAGAGGAAATGCAGGGGGTACCTGTTCATATCTTCCTTCCCTCCCAATAATAGTTATTAATGGCAGCTCTCCCCAAGCAGGCAAAACATGTCTGTCACCCAGAAATTTGGAGGAATCACATGTTGTCACAGCCTCAGATAAGCTATGTAAAGCCTGCGGGGTGTTAACCTTTCTTTCTTCTTCTTAAAAATAAAATAAAATAACACAACTTGCTTTAGAAAAATCTCCCAGCTCATAAATCACCATCTCTCAATTCCACTCGGGGGGGGCGGGGGGGAAAGCCAGATCCTTTTGCCACATTTATCATGGTTTAAAGAATTTTGACACCACAGTTCTCTTCTGAATTTAAAGATTCTTCGTGGCTTCTCCCCCCTCGCCCCCAGCGGTTACATCTTCTCTTTGTCTGCATTTCCACACACACACACCCCAAAAAAAAGAAAAACTTTGCAGATAAGCGACACTAATCCCCGGATGCTTATGTGTGAATGGGAGGGATGGACCGTCCATCTTCCTGGCAATAAAAACAGGCTGAGACCTTCAGAAGTCCCGATGTGGGCTTGTTAAGTGTCACGGTGAAGGGCTACCGTGTTCGGCTGCCAACGGAGGCGAAAAGCAATTTATTTCTCATGAAGTTGTGAGTTTGCGGGAGAGGCAAGATTGACACTTAATGATGATTTATTGGAAAAAGCAAGCTGCGGCAAGAGGCATGCCTCGGTTTCCCCAATCCACTGGCCACGTTAAGAGGATTATGACTCTCGCACGACTAAAAACTGGCACAAAAAAACCCTATATATTTTCACATTACATACATAGCGAACAGCGTATTGTCTGGATCAATTTATTTTTATCCTGTTGGAAGAAATGTCCATCTGGGTTTAGTTCCAAGTGGGGAGTGGAAGCATAAATCTCCAAGGGGCCTCAACAACTCTTTAAAAGGATGCAAATGACCAGCTGTCTGCAAGGTGTATCAATCCTTCCATTCCCCACCATTCAGTCAGAGCTGAAGAAGCTTCTTGGATGAGAAGCGAAACGTCTTCAAAGAAAAAACAAGAAAGTCCAGTTGCCTCCTGAAAAAGCACCTTCGGGATAACCATGACCTGGATGACTGAGAATCTCTACAGACTCCAGTGTTGGAGCATTCACAATTTCTGGAGGCAAGTTGTTCCACTGATTAGATGTTCTAACTGTCAGGAAGTTTCTCCTTAGTTCTAGGTTGCTTCTCTCCTAGATTAGTTTCCACCCATTGCTTCTTGTCCTGCCTTCAGTACTTTGGAGAATAGTTTGACTCCCTCTTCTTTGTGGCAACCCCTGAGATATTGGAACACTGCTATCATATCTCCCCTAGTCCTTCTTTTCATTAAACTAGACAGCCCAATTCCAGCAACCGTTCTTCATATGTTTTAGCCTCAAGTGACCATACTTTTAACACCATCAAACAAAACATCTGCTATCTCAGTTTCTAGGGAAGGTGTTGTAGTCCACCAGCAAACTGCGGAGCTGGCAGCAGAGTCAGACAGTGAGGAGGCTGGGAAGGAACATGGGCCAGTCCTGGAGTCTGGGGAAGGGCCGGACGAGGGGTCTGCGTCGGAGGCAGAGATGGGGCCAGGGCCATCTGGGAGTGATGTACGGACTCCAGAGCCCCCAGAGTCGGACAGCAGAGAGACCGAGGAACAGGAGGAGCCTGTTCCGAGTGCACGCATGTGCAGAGCTGCCAGAAGGCAAGAGCAGCTAAAGCAAAAGGGACGACTCGTGAGTAAGGCCAGGAGATGAATCGCCCCTCCCATAAGGCTTAAAAGAGAAACAAAGGCACTTGAGCCTTTTTGCAGGAAAGCAACGTTGCTAACTCTGTTTCCAGTCGGCATCTCTTGTTTGTTTCTGAACTTTGTGGGGCTTTGCCAAGTGAGGCCTTTGGCAGGGTGTCAAAGAAGATAAAGGTTGGTGATTATCCCAAAGGATTTCTTCCGAAGGACTTTCTTTTGCAACTAATTGGGACTCAGCTGGGAATGAATGTAATTCTCAGCTGTTACAATAAAATAGGTTTCTTTGGGACTGATTGTGTCTTGTAATGACTCAGTAAGCCTAGGTCACAACAGAAGGGCTTCATAGGTGGACAAAAATGCCAGTTCTAGTCTGAACATCTGGCTGATCGTGTGATTAAGTCTCTGGAGCACAACTTGAGCACCATTGACAAAATCCCCATCAGTCAATTATCAATGATCATTCTATCCATTGTGTTGTATTGTGCAGCTTTACTTGGAACACCTTACATCCTGCAATGATACTTTTAACACCTGTTGGATGAAATATCCATCTGATTCAGTGCCAAGCCAGGAGAAAGACACTGGAAATATGGAGGCTGATTGGAAAAATGGTTTAATGATGTAGCAGAACCACCAAGCACATGTAACAGTAACAGAGTTAGAAGGGACCCCGGAGGTTATCTAGTCCAACCCCCTGCTCGTGCAGGAGACGTATACCAGGGATTCGAACCGCCGACCTTTCTGATCGACAAGCTTAGTGCCTTAGCCACTGAGCCACCTAGGGAGCCGTGATGTGTGATTCTGGGCAGCTGACCACATGGACTTGAGAGTGAGGGTTTTTTATACCTTCTCTTAGGCTTTGCACTTGAGCTTCCTGTTCAAGAATATGTATTCTATTGGCTGTTTTCAGACTCCTGTGGGGCCATGTAGGGGTCATGTTTGTCTGAGCTGAGTTTGGTTGAGGTTTGGGCTGCTGTGAGATGACGCAATGAAGAGACTTGTGTTCTGAAAGGCTGTTGGGCAATTCCTGTTATGTCTTAATGGCTTTCCTCCTGTTTTGGATCTTGGGGGAGGGTATTTGCTTATGAATAGAGCCAGGGGTGGGTTTTACTTACCTTTACTACTGGTTCGCAATGGGGCCGTGTGTGCTTCTGCGCAGTAGCTTCCTGATGACGTCAGGGGTCGGTGAGCGGAGCCTCCCACCAGTTTTACTACCGGTTCTTGCGAACTGGTTCGAACCGGGGGGCAACCCACCACTGAATAGAGTTATCTATCTCTTTATCTCTTAAGTGCTGACATCTGCTGAGAGCTATTAAGGAAGGTGGGGGCTGCTTTCTCCCTCTAAAAAAACCCATGTTTCTCCATTTCTCATCCAGGGAAATATAATATTCTGCCTTTTTAATATTCCTCAAAATATTTCATTCTTCTAGGAAGTGGGGTAGCTTCCCACACACTATCAAACAGCATCTGGATATCCCAAATTCTTGGGAAGAGCTGAATACACAGGTAAAATTGCCAAATCCAGTCTAAACATCTGGCTATTCTTGCAACCAACAGTAATAGCACAACAGCAACCTGTGCCATTATCTGCAGAGCATCCAAAAGCAGAATCGAAGAAAAAGCATTGGAGAAGATAACAAAATAGATATAGAAAATAGATACGGACCACCTGTGGTTGTTGTTGTTTTTACAGGTCTATATTTGACATAGTCAAAATATTTGGTTCTTATAAATGTTGGTTTAATCTGTGAGTCATTCCACCTATTCTCAGGTGACGTTGCAAGATCTTCCCCATAATTTACCTATTTCAATTATTAGATCTCTATATTTTATTTTATTATTTTATTTTATGTTATTGTTTTTCAGGTTTCCCCCACAATTCTGCTTGCCCTGATTATTGTTGCATCTAAGAAAATTAGCTTTTTTTCTGCTTCTGCTTCTGCTTCTGCTTCTCCTTCTCCTTCTCCTTCTCCTTCTGCTTCTGCTTCTCCTTCTCCTTCTCCTTCTCCTTCTCCTTCTCCTTCTGCTACTGCTTCTCCTTCTCCTTCTCCTTCTCCTTCTCCTTCTCCTTCTCCTTCTCCTTCTCCTTCTCCTTCTGCTTCTGCTTCTGCTTCTCCTTCTCCTTCTGCTTCTGCTTCTGCTTCTCCTTCTGCTTCTGCTTCTCCTTCTCCTTCTCCTTCTCCTTCTCCTTCTCCTTCTCCTTCTGCTTCTGCTTCTCCTTCTGCTTCTCCTTCTCCTTCTCCTTCTCCTTCTGCTTCTGCTTCTCCTTCTCCTTCTGCTTCTGCTTCTGCTTCTCCTTCTCCTTCTCCTTCTCCTTCTCCTTCTCCTTCTCCTTCTGCTTCTGCTTCCGCTTCTCCTTCTGCTTCTGCTTCTCCTTCTCCTTCTCCTTCTCCTTCTCCTTCTCCTTCTCCTTCTGCTTCTGCTTCTCCTTCTCCTTCTCCTTCTCCTTCTCCTTCTCCTTCTGCTTCTGCTTCTGCTTCTCCTTCTGCTTCTCCTTCTCCTTCTGCTTCTCCTTCTCCTTCTCCTTCTGCTTCTCCTTCTCCTTCTCCTTCTCCTTCTGCTTCTCCTTCTCCTTCTCCTTCTCCTTCTGCTTCTGCTTCTCCTTCTCCTTCTCCTTCTGCTTCTGCTTCTCCTTCTCCTTCTCCTTCTCCTTCTCCTTCTGCTACTGCTTCTCCTTCTCCTTCTCCTTCTCCTTCTCCTTCTCCTTCTCCTTCTGCTTCTGCTTCTGCTTCTGCTTCTCCTTCTCCTTCTCCTTCTCCTTCTCCTTCTCCTTCTCCTTCTCCTTCTGCTTCTGCTTCTCCTTCTCCTTCTCCTTCTCCTTCTCCTTCTCCTTCTGCTTCTCCTTCTTCTTCTCCTTCTCCTTCTCCTTCTCCTTCTGCTTCTCCTTCTCCTTCTCCTTCTCCTTCTCCTTCTCCTTCTGCTTCTCCTTCTCCTTCTCCTTCTCCTTCTCCTTCTCCTTCTCCTTCTGCTTCTGCTTCTGCTTCTGCTTCTGCTTCTCCTTCTCCTTCTGCTTCTCCTTCTCCTTCTCCTTCTCCTTCTGCTTCTCCTTCTCCTTCTCCTTCTCCTTCTGCTTCTCCTTCTCCTTCTCCTTCTCCTTCTGCTTCTCCTTCTCCTTCTCCTTCTGCTTCTGCTTCTCCTTCTCCTTCTCCTTCTCCTTCTCCTTCTGCTACTGCTTCTCCTTCTCCTTCTCCTTCTCCTTCTCCTTCTCCTTCTGCTTCTGCTTCTGCTTCTCCTTCTGCTTCTGCTTCTGCTTCTCCTTCTCCTTCTCCTTCTCCTTCTCCTTCTGCTTCTGCTTCTCCTTCTCCTTCTCCTTCTCCTTCTCCTTCTCCTTCTGCTTCTCCTTCTTCTTCTCCTTCTCCTTCTCCTTCTCCTTCTGCTTCTCCTTCTCCTTCTCCTTCTCCTTCTCCTTCTCCTTCTCCTTCTCCTTCTCCTTCTCTGTCTCCTTCTGCTTCTGCTTCTGCTTCTGCTGCTTCTGCTCTCCACAAACTCTACTCCCTTCTAGAACTGATGAAGTTACATAGTTGGGTAATGAAACTTCCGCAAGAAAACAACAAAGGTCAGAGAGCACCAAGGATCCCACAGTTCTTCTCCTTCCCCTTCTCCTCCTTCACTCCCTTCTCTTTCTTCTTCATCCTTCTCCCCCTCTTCCTCTCTGTAAGCCCCATTCCCTTCCAATACTGATGATGTTACCTTGTTGGGTAATGAAATGTCTGCAAGAAAACAACCAAGCTCAGAGAGCACGAAGGATCCCACAGTTCTTCTCCTCCTTCTCCTCCTCCCCACCCTCCTCGTCTCCGCAGACTCCACTCCCTTCCAACACTGATGATGTTACCTAGTTAGGAAATGAAACGTCTGCAAAAAAAACCATCCAGCTCAGAGAGCACCAAAGAGCCCACAATTATCATTCAGATTAACAGAGTTGTAAGGGACCTTGTAGGTCATCTAGTCCAACCCTCCCACCCAAACAGGAGACCCTACACCATTTCTGACAGACAGCAGTTCAGTCTCTTCTTCGAAAGCTTCCAGTGATGAAGCTCCCACAACTTCTGAAGGCAAAGCTGTTTTCATTGGTTGATTGCTTGTGTTGGTAGAAATGTCCATCTGGGTTCAGTTCCAAGTGAGGAGAAAGATGCTGGAAACATGGAGACTGTTTGGAAAGATGGTTTAATGGTGGACAGGACCACATGGGTTGAGGTCCTGGGCAATTGAGCACATGGGTGTGTGTGACAGGGAGGGAGAGAGGGAGGGAGAGAGGGAGGGAGAGAGAGGGGGGGAGAGAGAGAGATTTATATTCTGTCTTGGGTGTGAAGTTTCTGAAAGATGCCCTAATTAATTCATGAGCCATGAGCCGAACTTCAAAAGAAATACAGTCATTTATTAGGAGCACCATTTCAGCAATATTTGGATGCAGTTAGAACTAATCCCACCTAGATTTACATTCCCCTATGACCCTGTCTCTCCCCTCCTCTCTGGCCATGTCATAAATCACATTCTCCAATTAACCACTTTGGCTGGCTGTGAAATCCAACACCCTCCTTCTGATTGCGGTCAGAAAGAATGTATGGAATGCACTTCAGTTAGGGAAATCAATCAGCTCTATCAGTTCTCCCTCCCTCCTGCTCATGGCAACTTGAAAGCTTTGCAAGTTGACATTGGGCTTTGAACTTTCTTCCTGTTCCTGTGACAAGGGCATGTATTCTGATTGGTTGTCAGACTCCCATGGGGCCATGGAGGGGTAACTTTGTAGGCTGTCTTGAGTCTCAGGCTTGGTTGAACCTTGCTAGGTGATGCAATCCTCCCAGGTGCCATGTGATGAGATGGGTAGAGGGCTAATCCTATTATGTCCTGAGGGTGAAGGTCTTTTGTTTTGTAGATAAGTTGGCCCAGCCTTTCTGGAGCTATTAACAAAGATGGGGGCTGCTTTCCAAGACCATGTTTCTCCTTTTCTCATCCAGGGCGGTATAATATTCTGCCTTTTTAATATTTCCTAGAATATTTCATTCTTCTAGGAGAGGGATAGGTGCTGCTAACTTTCTACAGTTGATTTTATCCGTTGTGCAATTCAAACATTACCATTTCCAACTTCCTGCATCTTGTGATCCTGCCATACTTGGGGAAACTTGGAGATTAAAGCATTTGCACAAAAGCTAATGCATCAGACAGACTGGCTATTCTGTCATGGCATTACTTATAGTCAGTGTAAGCAATTTTCTCACATCCACTAATTACGTGGTCCATGGTTTCATATTTTTTTTTTCTTTACGAAGCCCATTTCAGCTGCTAAATCCTTGATCTCCTCACATTTGTGTTTTGTGCTGCCTCTTGAAGTGCAAAAATTAATCCTTCTTCCTTCTTCTCCTTCCATCTGGTGGGTGCCAGCTTGCAATGATTACTAGCTTTTTGGTCTTGTCCATCTTATTTTTTTTCCGGTTTCTTGGCTTACTTCTCCGAATGTTCGCTTAAATAATAATCTTTCGGTCCTATTAGTTTTGGGGATATTTTCTGTGCAAACTTTGCTTTCTGCAATAATTTAATTCACATTTTAATCTTCAACGGACTTTTTGACCTGCAGTAAAACATGGCTTCCTGGGTTTTTTTGTGCGTGCAAGACATATTTGTTCAACATAATTTTGTGGATGCAATGCATGATACACTGTCATTAGATGTTAGGTTTTTGGATTTAAATTGTCCAATTCAAGCTGTGTCCAGTCTCCTGTGCTAGCAGTGTATCAGGTTAATGGTATCCTGCTGATTGTATTGCCAATGTTACATTTGGAGTTAGACATTTTTGCAATCGTTTTAAACATTCTGCAAAGTAATTTTTTATTTTTATTTTCTTTATAGTCCACGTTTATTTTTTAAAAAATAAACAGCTGAAGGCGGTAAACAGATCTAATACGTCTTCCTCCTCTTATTTTCCCCACAACAATAATCCTGTGAGGTGGGATGACCTGAAAAAGAGTGACTAGCCAGGAGTTACTCAGCTGGCTTTCATGCTAAGGTGGAATTAGAGCTCACCTTCTCCTGGTAATTGGCCCATCCATCTGGCTTTCATGTCTAAAGGTGAACTAGAACTCACTGTCTCCTCCCGATTGGCCCAAAGTCACCCAGCTGGCTTTCATGCTAAGGTGGAACTAGAATTCTCCTTCTCCTGGTAATTGGTCCATCCATCTGGCTTTCATGTCTAAAGGTGAACTGTCTCCTCCCGATTGGCCCAAAGTCACCCAGCTGGCTTTCATGCTAAGGTGGAACTAGAACTCTCCTTCTCCTGGTAATTGGTCCATCCATCTGGCTTTCATGTCTAAAGGTGAACTAGAACTCACTGTCTCCTTCTGATTGGCCCAAAGTCACCTAGTTGGCTTTCATGCTAAGGTGGAACTAGAACTCTCCTTCTCCTGGTCATTGGCCCATCCATCTGGCTTTCATGTCTAAAGGTGAACTGTCTCCTCCCGATTGGCCCAAAGTCACCCAGCTGGCTTTCATGCTAAGGTGGAACTAGAGCTCACCTTCTCCTGGTAATTGGCCCATCCATCTGGCTTTCATGTCTAAAGGTGAACTAGAACTCACTGTCTCCTCCCGATTGGCCCAAAGTCACCCAGCTGGCTTTCATGCTAAGGTGGAACTAGAACTCACCTTCTCCTGGTAATTGGCCCATCCATCTGGCTTTCATGTCTAAAGGTGAACTGTCTCCTCCCGATTGGCCCAAAGTCACCCAGCTGGCTTTCATGCTAAGGTGGAACTAGAGGTCACTTTCTCCTGGTAATTGGCCCATCCATCTGGCTTTCATGTCTAAAGATGAACTAGAACTCACTGTCTCCTCCTGATTGGCCCAAAGTCACCCAGCTGGCTTTCATGCTAAGGTGGAACTAGAACTCTCCTTCTCCTGGTAATTGGTCCATCCATCTGGCTTTCATGTCTAAAGGTGAACTGTCTCCTCCCGATTGGCCCAAAGTCACCCAGCTGGCTTTCATGCTAAGGTGGAACTAGAGCTCACCTTCTCCTGGTAATTGGCCCATCCATCTGGCTTTCATGTCTAAAGGTGAACTAGAACTCACCGTCTCCTGGCAATTGGCCCAAAGTCACTCCTTTTAAATCCCTTCTCTCTTTTTCTCTTTCCAGGAACAGAGCAAAGAAAATTTTTCATCAGTACTTCATGGAATTAGGGGTGTCCACAGAGTAGATTCAAAATATCAAGATGGCCCTGATACCGCAATCAAATGCCCACTTGAATTTAAAGCATGTTGCACATAGACCTAAACATAAGATGCGCTTTGATCATGACATTCTAGCTGCCATCTTGACATTTTGACATCATCCTTTATGGACATTCCTGAAGGAAATAACCGGTATCTTAGCCCAGCTCTTACCCAATCCATCTCTTCCACCTGCCAGTGATGGAAGGCATTAAAGACATCATCAGCTCAAGGAGGAGCAAATGAAGGGGTCCCACCCAGGGGGTCTATGACAATTCACCACAGCCAACTCAACACAGCCAACTCAACACAGCTAACTCCCCACAGCCAACTCCCCACAACCAATTCTCCACATCCAACTCACCACGGCCAACTCACCACAGCCAACTCATCATGGCCAACTCACCACAGCCAACTCACCACAACCAATTCGCCACAGCCAACTCATCATGGCCAACTCACTACAACCAATTCGCCACAGCCAACTCACCATCACCAACTCACCACAGCCAACTCATCATGGCCAACTCACCACAGTCAACTCATCATGGCCAACTCACCACAACCAATTCACCACAGCCAACTCACCACAGCCAACTCACCACAGCCAACTCCCCATGGCCAACTCCCCACGGCCAACTCATCATGGCCAACTCATCACAACCAACTCACCACGGCCAACTCATCATGGCCAACTCACCACAGCCAACTCCCCACAGCCAACTCCCCATGGCCAACTCCCCACGGCCAACTCATCATGGTCAACTCATCACAACCAACTCCCCACAGCCAACTCATCATGGTCAACTCACCATCGCCAACTCACCACAGCCAACTCATCATGGCCAACTCACCACAGCCAACTCACCACAACCAATTCGCCACAGCCAACTCATCATGGCCAATTCACTACAACCAATTTGCCACAGCCAACTCACCATCGCCAACTCACCACAGCCAACTCACCACAACCAATTCGCCACAGCCAACTCACCATGGCCAACTCACCATAGCCAACTCACCATGGCCAACTCACCACAGCCAACTCACCACAACCAATTCGCCACAGCCAACTTACCATTGCCAACTCACCACGGCCAACTCACCACGGCCAACTCCCCATGGCCAACTCCCCATGGCCAACTAACCACGGCCATCACTGCAGGACAACTCATCTCGCCACAGGACAAGAGTTACACTAATGTCAAAGAAATGATGGAATAGAATCAATGCAATGTGACTGGCAAACATTAAGACAATTTTTATTTATTTTTAATAAATAGAATTGTTAAATTGTCCCATAGCAAATTGTCCTACGGCAAGTTGCCCATGGCGAATTGTTCTGCGGCAAGTTGGCCATGATGAGTTGGCCATGGGCTGTTGGCCACAACAAGTTGGCTGTGGCAAGTTGTCCCTTTCCCCTCCCAGGAGGCAGAAGCTGAGTCCTTTTGAGCGTGCCAGATCCGTGCTTTGCCCTAGCAAAATTCTCCTAGGAGAAACCACTTTGGAAGAGAAACGTAACCTTTCCCGACACTCAGAAGCAGCCATAAAGCACTAAGCAAAGGTTGACATTTCTGCCTTGGGCCCAAGGGTGAGCTTCCACGGTACATAAAACAAACAGCTTTATCTTCTTCATGGTCCTGTCCCTTTCCAGATCCTCCTGAGCAAATTAAGCTGTCATCGTAAATCAGGAAGAACCCAACAGAGTTAACTTCAAGAGGTGTTTACTTAATGCTCACTTCCTGCTTTCTCTTCTGCCATGGCATATACTGGGCCTCTCGGATAGCTTCTGCCAAGCCCTGCAGATCCAACCAACTTTTCAAACATGATAGTAGGCTGCTGAGATGTCTTAACAGAATAATAGAATTCAAGGAGGGGATCTTGGAGGTCTTCTGGTCCACCCCCTGCTCAAGCAGGAGATCCTATACTATTCTGGACAAGGATATAGGATCTTCTTCTTAAAAACCTCCAGTGTTGGAGCACCACAACTTCCGAAGGCAAGATGTTCCACTGATTAATTAACAGAATAAGAGAGTTGGAAAGAACCTTGGAGATCTTCTAGTCCAACTCCATGCTCAAGCAAATATAACAAATGGTATAGAATCGCTTTAAAAACCTCCAATGATGAAGCACCCACAACTTCTGAAGGCAAGTTGTTCCACTGGTTAGTAGTCCTCACTGTTAGGAAGTTTCTCCTTAATTCCAGGTTGCTTCTCTCCTTGATTAGTTTCCATCCATTGTTTCTTGTCTTATTTTCTGGTGCTTTGGAAAACAAGTTGACTCCCTCTTCTTTGTGGCAGCCCCACTAATACTGGAAGACTGCTATCATGTCACCCCTAGTCCTTCTTTTCTCTAGACTGGCCAAACCCAACACCTACAACTGTTCTTCGTATGTTTTAGTCTCCAGGCCTTTAATCATCTTAGTTGCTCTACTTTGCATTTTTCCAAAATCTCAACATCTTTTTTGTAACGTGATGACCAAAACTGACTGCAGGATTCCAGGTGTGTTCTTGAATTAGAAGACTGTTAGGGAATGGCTATTGCCTAACTGGTTGGGTTGGCTATATATATAAACCATCAATGCATGTTTGCAGTCAAAATGTAATGTATAGCTTTAAGACTGTAATGCTGTATTGCATCATACTGTATTCTGATTGGCTAGCTCTGTAGCCAACGTACTTAAGAGGAAGCTTGAATCATGGCTTATTTTTCTTATTACATTATTATTGCTACCTCTGCTCCTCTCTGCCTGTTCTCTCTACATGATCACTGCTTGATCATTGCTACTTGTTGTTTTCTACTGTTTTACTGATTGTTTTACTGTACTTGTTCCTGTATGCAACTCTAAAAAGAACTGTTTTATTGCATATGACTACAACAAATGGTAAGAAGACTTTGTTCTTGGAATATCCCTGGACTGACAATTTAACTATCTTTATCTGTGTATGACCTGGATTGTTTATTGGACTTTGCTTTGCTTTTTCCTAAAAGTAAAAGAATATCACAACTCAGTGTGTCTGTGTATTGACAGTGTTTATTCACAATCACCTTCAGCCATTTCTCATGTGCACAACCTTGCTACTCAAGGGTTACTCTGCGCATATTCCTTAACAAAGACCACACCTGGATTCCTGGAATTCTAGTTGTAGCAAGACCTAGATCATGATACAACTGCATCATGATCTCCCAAGGCAAACTTCTCCCTTTACCGCATAGTGTTACCTCACACAATAAGATCAGATACCAGGTTTACGTCACATCACACATTGTGTGACTTGCCCTCACACATCACAGTTCACACTAAAACCCCTTGCCAGCTCATTCAGAAATTCAGCAACATGGTCGAAATCTGTGCAAATTTCACCATGGCAGGCTAAGAATGTTAGCTTCAATCTCTGTTGATTTTTAGAAAATCAGCCTTATCAATTGTTTATGAATTGGGTCCACTCTGACCTCATTCAGTGACCAACAGAAGTGAATTGTGCGAAGGAAACACAGCGCATAAGGTTCCTCCAGGTCAGGGGTCAGCAACCTGCGGCTCCGGAGCTGCATGCAGCTCTTTAGGCCCTCTGGTGATCCCATCATTGGCTGGCCCCGCCCCTCGCCTTCCCCTCCCAGTCACTCCTCGCCTGGCCTGAGAAGGTAAGGGCGACGGCGGGGGATGGAGAAGCAGCCAGGGCAGAGACAAAAAGATACAGAGGGAGGGGGAGAGAGAGAGAGACATAGAGAGATACAGAGAGAAAGGGAGATAGGAGAGAGGGAAGGAGAGGAGAGAGAGATGTGTCAAAAGGATTGTGTGGTTCCCGGTGTTTTTTAACAACTGGTTCTCTGCCCTAATGACCGGCTGGGTAGGTGTAGCTGGGGGAGGGGGTCATGTGACTGGTGGAAGTGAGTAACATTGAGCTGGCCACGCCCACCCAGTTTTTGTGACTCCCGGTGTTTTCTTTTCTGTGGGAAATGGGTCCAAATGGCTTTTTGAATATTTAAGGTTGCAGACCCCTGCTCCAGGTTATAGTGAAGTGTTAGCATTGCTTAATCGTCCGCTGGTAAGACCATACATGGAATGAAATGGAATGGAAGAGCAACTAAGATGATTATGTTATGTATAAACGCCCACCATTCACCATCCCAGGTATGATAAGGGTTAACTCTACATCCACCTAGATCCTCCCCTGACCCCTCCTTACTTTAGCTCCACCTCCCAGGTACTTAAGACATGGTCCAGGAATCCAGGGGCCACTTCCAGCTAAATACCTGTAATAGAAACATTGATCAATAAAGAGCATTGGCTCACTGCATCCTGTGTTTGGAGTTATTGGGTAAGATCCTAGAAATCAGTCACAGATTAGGAGGCTGGAGGCTAAACGATATGAAGAACGGTTGCTGGAACTGGGTATGTCTACTTTAATGAAAAGAAGGACTAGGGGTGAGATCATAGCAACGTTCCAATATTTGAGGGTGTGCCCCAAAAATAATTCTCCAAAGCATCAGAAGGCAGGACAAGAAGCCACGGATGGAAACTAATCAGGGAGAGAAGCAACCTAGATTTAAGGAGAAATGTCCTGACAGCGAGAACAATTAAACGGTGGAACGATTGCCTTCTGATGTGGTGAGTGCCCCAACACTGGAGGTTTTAGAGAAGAAATTGGACAGCTGTTTCTCCAAAGTGGTATAGGGTCTCCTCATGCTTGAGCAGAGGGTTGGACTAGAACAACGGTCACCAACTGGTGGTCCGTGGACCACTGGTGGTCCGCGAGAAAATTTTGGTGGTCCACAGAAAAATTATTTGCATTTTTTATATTGCACTAAATCAGAAGTCCTCAAACTACGGCCCCTGGGATGGATACGTGCAATGAACGCTTGTGTTGCTGCAGAGAGTCTCCCCCTTCGGGGTCTTTTTGTGTGGGTCAGAGGGGGGCAGAAATTCCGACTTGAGGTCTGCTTCAGCTTCCTAGTGTGGGGCTTTGGGCGAAGGCTGGAGGGAAGTACCGTTGGTGGCGAAGAACCGAAGAGCCTCGTTCCAGTGGGACTGAATCATGGTCTGGAACTGGCTGACCATCTCAGCCTGCTGAGCCTCCAGGCGCCGGTACCTGGCCTTGCACTCCTGCAGGTCTTCCCTCTGCTTGGAAAGCCTATGCTCCTAGTCCTCAGTGAGGTGCTTCTGCTGAGCCTCCTTCTCAGTCCCATCCAATTTGAACTGAGCCAGCTGTTTTGCCAATTCTTTCTCGTGGTGGCTGCTTAGCTCCAATAACTGCTTCCTGTTGGGGCCCTAAGGGGCCCAGGCGGGGAGGCGAGGAGTGGCTGGGAGGGGAGGGGTGAGTAGAGGCCAGTGAGGCACCCCTCAACATGAGTGACATCGAGTTGGACACGCCCACCCAGTCACATGACCACCTAGCCATGCCCACCCAGCCAATCATTAGGCAGGTCATATTAGTGGTCTGCGGGATTTAAAATTATGAATTTAGTGGTCCCTGAGGTCCGAAAGGTTGGGGACCCCTGGACTAGCAGACCTTCAAGTTCCTATCCCACCCCCCCACCCCCCACTTCTGTGATTTTAGGGTTAGATTCTGTACGCAAGACTGCTCCTCATTCCAACATGGAGGAACCCGCTTCCGTTGGCCTTTGCAACTCCTCATAAAAATTCCTCCTCCATTCTTGGCTCTGCTAATTAGACAGCTCGGCCTCCAGAGAGCTCGTTAGCTGGATAGCAGGAGCAGGAACGGAGGAAAACCGCTCCCTTCCCAAAGCTGGAAATTCAGAGGCACTAAAGCAACTCATTAAAATGTTTTCATCTCTTCGACCCAAGACATCACAAGGAACGTTTAAGGGCCTTTAACAGCTGGCAACGTTCTGTCTTGAACCCAAGAGCCTCTTGAGTGCCCCACCAACCCCAGGCATTAAAGGATATTTTGATTATAATTTGCTCACCAAGCAGCAGCCTTTCAGCACCGGTATTAATGACAAAACAGAGATCTTTTTTTAAAAAAATGTTGTCTGTCCTCCCATGGCAGAGATACCTGCTTTAGCCTCCGGTTCAGTACTTGTTAAGGGTGAGGGTTGGGAGGGGAGTGATGTTGTCATGTTAATCTTGTTGGAAATCCGTGAAGAAGGGAGCCGTCGCAACCTTTGTGCCATCTGGACTGATTAAAACATAACAGGGAGTGCTCAGCTTCTCTGCCTTTGGAATGCAGCAAAGACATCAGGAGGGACAATTGTACCTAGAACATAGCATCAAAGGGTTGGAAGGAACCTTGGAGATTTTCTAGTCCAGGGGTCAGCAACCTGCGGCTCTGGAGTGGCATGAGGCTCTTTGGGCCCTCTGCTGTGGCTCTCTGTCAGGTGATCCCACCATTGGCTGGCCCCGCCCCTCGCCGTCCCCTCCCAGTCACTCCTCACCTGGCCTGAGAAGGTAAGGGTGACAGCGGGGGATGGAGAAGTGGCCAGGGCAGAGACAGAGAGATACAGAGAGAGGGGAATGTTAGGGAATGGGGTTGAGGGGTACCCCGGACCGTGAACCAGCTCATGAGCAAACACACTAGGACTGAAATAAATCTGACAGAGACGTCTTGTGTAAAAATATAATTAAAATGTTTAAAAAGCACTATGTCTTTAAGAAAGCACATTAAAAACAAAGTCTTATCTTGGTTATGTGAAGCAAGGCTATCTCCCTAGATTCCTCTCCACAATACCGAAACAGTTCACAAGAGAATAAAGCTAACATGAGGATAAGCAGCTTCGGTGTCGATACATCATCAAGGTAGTAGAAGGGGGGCAGCACAAACTTCACAGCTAAACGTCACCTGAAGTAAAAACAGTTCAAACAGCAAACGTAGCTTGAAGTTTGTGGGAGGAAGAATGTCCAGCATCAGCAGTCCCGATGATAGCTTGCGTGCTTCAAAACAGCAAAAGGCAAGCATCTGTAGGAGTTTCTCTGCAACAGCGTCTGGAGTCCTTATCTGTGCTTCTCCTCCCATCTGCGACGTTGCACTGAGCTCTGCTTGCAGCTTCCAGCAAGAGCTCTTGCATCTAGGCCTAAACAGGGTTTAGGCCCAAGTAGCAAGTGAAAAGGTCCTTGCTTATATGGGGAGTTAACCTGCAATTAACTAGGGCGGGGAAGGCTTGCAGGTAATTGCATACAGGAGATGGCTTAATTGAAACCATATTGTTTGTGACTGATCAAGTAGCCACAGCAATCCTGAAAACACTCGTGACAGGGAAGAGAGAGAGGGAGGGGAGAGAGAGAGAGAGAGAGATCATATTGGCACAGATCTGGTGAAAACCGACTCTGAAGGTTCCCACGGTTTTCAGCTAATTAAAAGTAAATATTTGTCACTCTCTCAAAACACTCAGTCCCATGGTCCAATCGCGGCTCCGTCTGGTTGCCTGGTGACATTGCTCCTCCTTCCTTCGACCAGGTGTGAGAATGTCCTTGATTCCCAAGAGGAAGTATTTTGTTTTGACTACAAAGTTCCATCTATCTCAAATGCCCCCTCCTTCAGCTCCACTGAAAGCTCCAAGATGGCTTCGGTCAGGTCAGCTTCAGGGTGGACATTAGTCTTCTGCCTCTTTGTCCTACATAGTGGCTATTACTGTCGTTACGCTGCATGTTGTTTTATTCTTCTGAGGCTGCTGAAACCTTTCTGTTTTAGGCAGAAAAGAAGAAGAAGCTTGAGCAATCCCTAATTAAAGTGTAACCCTACTACCAGTACTATGGTTGCATTCCCAAGAATTAGACCTGTCATGGGAGAAAAATGTTGTCTTTTCCTTCCTGGACCTTTTCTGACCCATCACTGAAAGACAGAAGAAAAACCGCAGTATATATCAAGCTACAAAATAAACTACCAGATAGGTTTGCAAAAGGTAGTAGAATCTCATCTGTAGGAAAAGTCAATGGAGGCAGTAAGGGCAAGCAATGATGGATGTAGTCCATCAACGAGGAAAGGGAAAAGTAAGCATGTCTACAATTGTCCGTTTTATTTAGATTTGGGAGAGAAGGTTTTGAAATGTGTCCTTCAACTTCAAGGCACTTTGTGATTCTTATTTCCTTCACAGCTTATTTCCTTCAAAGCTGTTTACTTTATTATTCCTTACCTATAGACAGAATCTTGCCAAACTTAAGCAGACTACCACCTCCATAAAGCATATACCAAAGAGCCAGTTGGATGCAGTGATTAAGGTGCTGGCCTAGAAACCAAGAAACAGTGAGTTCTAGTCCAGCCTTAGGCCTGAAAGCTGGTTGTGTGACTTTGGGCCAATAACCAGGAGACAGTGAGTTCTAGTCCAGCCTCAGGCATGAAAGGGACTGGATGACTTTGGGCCAATCACCAGGAGACAGTGAGTTCTAGTCCAGCCTTAGGCATGAAAGCTGGCTGGGTGACTTTGGGCCAATAACCAGGTGACAGTGAGTTCTAGTCCAGCGTTAGGCATGAAAGCTGGCTGGGTGACTTTGGGCCAATAACCAGGTGACAGTGAGTTCTAGTCCAGCGTTAGGCATGAAAGCTGGCTGGGTGACTTTGGGCTATTCATAAGGTGACAGTGAATTCTAGTCCAGCCTTACGCATGAAAGCTGGTTGTGTGACTTTGAGCCAATAACCAGGAGACAGTGAGTTCTAGTCCAGCCTCAGGCATGAAAGGGACTGGATGACTTTGGGCCAATCACTAGGAGACAGTGAGTTCTAGTCCAGCGTTAGGCATGAAAGCTGGCTGGGTGACTTTGGGCTATTCATAAGGTGACAGTGAGTTCTAGTCCAGCCTTACGCATGAAAGCTGGTTGTGTGACTTTGGGCCAATAACCAGGTGACAGTGAGTTCTAGTCCAGCGTTAAGCATGAAAGCTGGCTGGGTGACTTTGGGCTAATCATAAGGTGACAGTGAGTTCTAGTCCAGCATTAGGCATGAAAGTGACTGGATGACTTTGGGCCAATCACCAGGAAACAGTGAGTTCTAGTCCAGCCTTAGGCATGAAAGCTGGTTGTGTGACTTTGGGCCAATAACCAGGTAATAGTGAGTTCTAGTCCAGCGTTAGGCATGAAAGTGACTGGATGAGTTTGGGCCAATAACCAGGTGACAGTGAGTTCTAGTCCAGCGTTAAGCATGAAAGCTGGCTGGGTGACTTTGGGCTAATCATAAGGTGACAGTGAGTTCTAGTCCAGCCTCAGGCATGAAAGCAACTGGATAACATTGAGCCAATCACCAGGAGACAGTGAGTTCTAGTCCAGCCTTAGGCATGAAAGCCAACTGAATGACTATAGTTTCCTCACTAATTAATTTATCAACAATGTTTTAATTAGACGATCTGTATAAATTGTTCCTAGTCTTTCATTAGGGTCTAGAACAGGGGTGTCAAACTTGCAGCCCGCAGGCCAGATGCATCACTCACTGGCCACACCCACACCCCATTTTAACGAAGGGGGGGAAGTCACGATACGTCACATGACAACAACGTGATGCTGTGAGTTTAATACCCCTGGTCTAGAACTATTCCATAGTTTGGATTATGTGAATCCAATTGTGTTTTAGCTTTGGGGGGGGGAGGGTCAATCAAAGAGGCCCATTTTTTTATGGGGGATTAAATGAGGTCAAATACTGAGTTGTTTTTCTAGAGAGACTGGAGAATTTTACAAGTGTTGAGCAAGAAACTTCTCCATTCTTTGGCACCCACAAAATGTGTACAAATCTTTACAAGTGTAATCTCCCCATTAAAGGTAAAGGTAAAAGTTCCCCTCGCACATATGTGCCAATCGTTCCCGACTCTAGGGGGCGGTGCTCATCTCCATTTCAAAGCTGAAGAGCCAGCGCTGTCCGAAGACGTCTCCGTGGTCATGTGGCCGGCATGACTAAATCCCAAAGGCGCACGGAACGCTGTTACCTTCCCACCAAAGGTGGTCCCTGTTTTTCTACTTGCATTTTTTGCGTGCTTTCGAACTGCTAGGTTGGCAGAAGATGGGAAAAGTAACGGGAGCTCACCCCGTTACGCGGCACTAGGGATTCGAACTGCTGAACTGCCGACCTTTCGATCGACAAGCTCAGCATCTTAGCCACTGAGCCACCGCATCCCCAGATCTCCCCATTAGGAGCATACAATTTAAAGATTTCTGGGTCCCACTGAGACTAGTGATGTGATCTTGCTAAGACACGCCTCCTTATGGATTTGTATAGGAAATTAGTTGTCCTATTATAAGCTCTTTCAAAGCTAACAGTGAAATTAACAGTCCGAAGAACTCATTTGGGGCAATCGCATTTAAAATTAAGAGGATGTACACAACATCTTGGGTGCAAGTGTGTGTAAAGATCTTGCTGCGGGTTCAACCTGATATTTATTATTAATAAATATTTATTATTGATAAATTATTATTATTATTATTTATTGGTTAATCTTTAGTGAGATTCACAGCCTTTGAGGCTGGTTAATAGCTCAGCAGCTCGAGTCCTAACCAAGGACCTAGGAACTCTTAAGGTATCGTCGGAGGATGTAAGCTGTTCCGAGTAAGGTGGTTTTTTGTAGAGTCAAAATGTTCAAGTCCGGCAAATTTAGAATTTCTAAATAGCGGGGTAGCCCTTTGGGTATTGCTCCGAGGGCTCCAATTACAATCGGGACAACACACGATTTCTTTTTCCACAGTCGCTCAACTTCAATTTGTAAGTCCCGGTACTTTGTGATATTTTTCTTGCTGCTTATCTTCAATTCGTGCATCACCAGGTATTGCAATGTCAATTATTATTATTATTATTATTATTATTATTATTATTATTATTATTATTATTATTATAGCCCTGGTGGTGCGGCAGACTAAAGCACTGTTATTAAGACCAGCTGCCTGCAATTACTGCAAGTTCAAATTGCACCAGGCTCAAGATTGACTCAGCCTTCCATCCTTTCTAAGGTAGGTAAAATAAGGACCCAGATTGTGGGGGCAATAAACTGACTATGTATAAAATATACAAAAGTATGAAGGCTCTTGCTTAATGCATTGTAAGTCACCCTGAGTCTCCGGAGAAGGGCGGCATATAAATCAATTTTTTTTAAAAAATTGTTCTCAGTTGTTATAGACCTGCAAAATGTCATTTTATAATGAATTGGGCCTGGGTGCAACTGGAAGTCAATGCCTCTTTCTGCATTCTGTACAGAGGAGAATCTAGGAAAAAAATTGGTTGTTTCAGATTCTATCTCTACATCCAATTAAGTACCAGGAACCCTATAAAGTGGACATGAATGCAATAAAGGATGACACCAGAAGAACTGTCATCATGGTTAATAGCTATGACTAACCTGATCACTCCATGAGTATTATTGTGACAACTAACAGAATAACAGAGTTGGAAGGGACCTTGGAGGTCTTCTAGTCCAACCCCCCTTTAAGCTGGAGACCCTATATCAGGGGTGTCAAACACAAAGCCCGGATACAGCCCATGATGTGGTCTACTCAAGGCAAAGAGGAAACATGCCAGCAGTTTGGGAATGCCATCAAGCTGGCCATGCCCACCCAGTCAGCCACTCCCATCTGGCCCCCAAGGTCAACCACAACCCTGATGTGGCCCTCAATGAAATTCAGTTTGACACCCCTGCCCTATATCATTTTAGATAAATGTGTTGTGGTCTATCAGCGGCCTGTGCAGCTGATTCGGACAGCGAGGAGGCTGGTGTGGTGCTGCGCCAGCAGCCTGTGCAGCTGGCACTCGAGTTGGACAATGAGGAGGCTGGAGAAGATGTGGAGCCAGAGGCGGGGATTCAGCCAGGACCTTCAGAACCTCCAGAAGCTCCTTTAAGTGAAGAGAAAGAAGAGGAGAAGCCTCTTCTCAATGCACGGGTGCGCAGAGCAGCCAAAAGGCAGGAGTGGCTCCTCAGGAGGAGGTCTCCTCGAGAGTAAGGCTTGGGGCTAATTGGCCACTCCCTTAGCCTATTTAAGGAGGAACGCCGACTGAAGCAATTTGTAGGGAACAACTTCATTCACTCTCCTTCGCGTCTGGATCTTAGTTCTCTGCAAATTGCTTCTGGGCTTTCTGCCAACCATAGTAAGATTACAATTATTTATTCTTTGGATTCTTGTAGGCTGTTAAGAAAGTTAATTAACAGCCTTTGTTTGAAAAAGACTGATTTAATTTAGTAAACTAAGGTTTGTACAGACTTTGTGTGTGCTGCGTTCTTTGGGGTCCGTAGCTGGGGCAGAACAAAATGCCTGTCCAATCTCTTCTTGAACACCTCCAGTGATGAAGCACCCACAACTTTTGAAGTCATTGTCTTCACTGATCCCAGTCGATGAGATCTGAGCTCCTTCGTTTTCAACATTTTTCGTCAAAATAGGATCGTTCGGTTATTAACAAAAAGAAATAAAATAGTTGGGGAAAGTGGGGTGGGGGGAGATGTTAATGAGTTCTAATCATGACCACCCAACCAAATAGAGCTTCTTCCAACCTTAAATTTGCATGGACATCTTCTCACATTCTACTTCTTGGTCATGTTGTGGTATAACTAGACTTTTCTTCTTTGAAATATTGTATTTGTTTGACCAGGTGATATTATTTAAGGCTGAGACAAGTGCTGTCTCCAAGGATTCTCAAAAAATATCTTAGCGGAGGAGAAGACATCCCTTTGCAAAGCTATCAGAAATGGTTCTCCTACAACCTGGGAGCTCCCATCATGTTTCTTCCCCTCTCTGGAAACTTCCTCAGAAGACTGCTAGATGATGAGATAAAATTGGCCAGAAAAGATTGCCAGACGCTGTCATAGCAGCTGTTGATTAAACATTAGGAGAACCTTCTGAATGTTGAAAGCTGCCTGAGGAGATGCGAGTTCTTCCTTGAACATGTTCAAACCCATCTGTTAGGGATGTTTGAGTAGCACGCTGCTCTGCCCAAGGGAGGTTGAAATGGAGCAGTCAATCAGTCCAAAGAATCAACAAGAAAGTCTGGAGAGGGCTAAGCAGTCAGAGGAAGTCAAGTGTGAAATGTAGCCAAGGGTTGTTTAGCCATGTTGAAGGAGTCAGAAGAAAAATTAACTCAGCAGGTAAGCAAAGTATGGTTGGTCTCAGAAGCAACAAGGAAGACGGATAGCAAGAGCACTGAGATGTATATACTGCTTCACAGTGCTTTTACAGCCCTCTCTAAGCAGTTTATAGAGTCAGCCTCTTGCCCCCAACAATCTGGGTCCTCATTTTACCCACCTTGGAAAGGATGGAAGGCTGAGTCAATCTTCAGCTAGTCAGCATCAAACTCCTGACTGTAGGCAGAGACAACCTGCAATACTGCATTTTAACCACGGACGGACAGAAGGAAGGAAGGAAGGAAGGGAGTGGGGAAGGTGGGAGGGAGGGAGGGAGGGAGGAAGAGCAATAGCACTTAGACTTATATACCACTTCACAGTGCCTTACAGCTCTTTCTAAGCGGTTTATAGAGTCACTCTCTTGCCCCCAACAATCTGGCTCCTAATTTTACCCACATCAGAAAGGAGGGAAGGCTGACTCAACTTTGAACCTGGTGAGATTCGAACTGCTGAACTACTGGCAGAAGGCAGTCAGCAGAAGTAGCCTGCAGTACTGCATTCTAACCACTGCGCCACCATGACTGCGCCACCATGGCTGCGTCATTGTTATTGTATTTAATTAATTTTATTTTATTTAATTAATTAATTAATTTATACCCTATATAAATGAGAGGGGGAGGGAGAGAGAGAGAGGAAGGGAGAGGGAGAGGGAGAAAGGGAGGGGAGAGGAAGAGATTGGCCCCAAGTCACCTAGATGGTTTTCATGTCTAAAGCAGGACTGGAACCCACTGTCTCCAGGTTCTTGGCCCAATCAATGTTCATGCCTAAGGGAGGACTAGAACTCACTGTCTCCTGATGATTGGCCAACATTTACACAATCAGGTTTAAGAAGAGATTGGACAACCAATTGTCTGAAATGTTACAGGGTTTCCTGCTTGAGCAGGGAGTTGGAATAGAAGACCTCCAAGGTCCCTTCCAACTCTGTTATTCTATTATGCCTAAGACCTAAGATGGGGCTAGAACTCACGGTTTCCTAGTTTCTAGCCTGATGTCTTACATTCTGATGCATTAATTAATTCATTCATTCATTCATTATGTTTCAACACTGCCCATCTCACCTAAGTTACTCTAGATGGTATCAACTCGCAAAGCATCCCTGGTCTGCTCTCGAGTTGCCATAGGCAAGGGGGATGGGAAACCAACAAAACAGCACAACAGCCAAAGACAGATACACATTCCAGACTTATCTCTCTCAAGGCTGTCTCCCAGGGTTACCCACAGCAGCCGGAGGGGAGGGATCTCTGCAACCTGTGAAATTGCTCCCTTGGCGAATGTGATTGATGACACACCCTGGAGGGAGGGGGGAAACAGGGTCATGATTGGGGCGTAAATTACGTGGGGTCAAAGTTGGCTTCACTTGGGAACGTGCAGACATGAAGCTCCTAATAAATAACTGGATTTCTTTTGAAGCTTGGCTGGAGGCTCATGGCTTAATTAGGGCATCTGTCGGAACCCTGATAGATGGTTTATAACCTATTATCTGTCCTCCCCTAGACAATCAAGGTTCTTACAGACCAACTGGTGCCAATCGCCTCATAACTAGTGCTATGAGTTCCACAGAACCTGGCCTTGTAATGATATTTTTCATGACTGGTCAGTGCACCCCCATCTTCACCTAACAGCCCAGGCATCTTTTTATCCAAGGTTGGCTCAGACCCCATGATCAAAGGAAAGAGTCTGATTTCAACTCTGTACTGGAACCCGGGTCTGTGGGAGCGAGGTTTCTACTCCCTGTGTCCCTGTGTCCAGGTTCCTCTCCTCTGAGTCGGGAGAGCCCTGGCTAGCGATGTTCTGTTCTTTTTTTTTTTTTCTTATCTCATAATTTAATTTAATCTGAGGGAGATGGGCGGTTGAGAAATAGGATAAACAAACAAACAAACAAATCTTGATTTGTCTGTAGCAATTATTCATAGGTCCTCCATACAGACATGGAGAAAAAAATCCTTCCTTCCTTTCTTCCTTCTTTCCTTTCTTTCTTTCTTCTGCTCTTTTCCTCCATCTCTGTCCTTCCTTCCCGCCTTCCTTCCTTTCTTTCCTCTCCTTCCTTTCCTTCCTTCCTCCCTCTTTCCCGCCTTCCTCCTCTTTCTTTCTTTCTTTCTTTTTCTCTCTCTTTCTTCCTTCCTTCCTCCCTTCCTTCCTTTCCTCTCCTCTTTTCCTCCTTCTCTGTCCTTCCTTCCCCCCTCCTCCCTTCCTCCCTCCCCTTCCTACTTTCTTCCCTTCCTTCTGTCCATTCTTCCTCCCTCCCTCTCTCCCTCTTTCTCACCTTCCTCATCTCTCTCTCTCTCTTTCTTTCTTTCCCTTTCTTTCTTTCTTTCTTTCTTTCTTTCTATTTTCTTTCTCTTTTTTCCCCCTTTCTTTCTGACTCAACTCTTTTTTCATGGAAAGATGAAACTCTCTGTCCCACACAGACCTCGTCGGCATCTCGAATTCCACTTCTCTTCAGAATGCCTCATCTTACTTGGAGCAGAGACCGATTAGAAGTTAATTCCAGTCTGGATTTGCACTGGGAAACTGGGTGACGAAAGGAAATCCCTTTTGCCAATGTCTATCATTATATATAGAAAAAAAACAACGTCTACTTATGAAGTGAGGCGCTGAATAAAACGGAGGAGTTGGAGATGGATTATTGTTATTATTATTGTTTTTCGCAGTTGGAGCCTATAAATAGGAAGGGCGTTGAACCCCCAGAAATGGCATGTGTGAAATTGCTGGGAATTCTAGCAAGCAATATCAGGATGGCTCAGCAGCCAGCAAGCTTGGATCAATATTTTCCGACAGTTGAAGTGTCACTTGAAAAGGCCTCTGGCAGCTCCTCTTTAATATTGCAACTGTTCTCTTGCGTTACAAAGGAAAAGTAAAAGAAATCATTTGTTCCTTCAGATCTGATGAACGGGTTGGTCCCCTTGCGTACGACTTACATATTGCTTTCCCCCCCGACTGCATCATTCGCTATTACGGTCTGAAGCAGGCGAGTAGAAAACGGCTCTGACAGGTAAAACAGCGGAGAAAGACGTTCACAAGACAAAACCTACTGAGAACTGAGCTTGTCTCCAGACAAATCCAGCTTATTGCGACGGGGGTGGGAAATTCTTCCACCAACGTTAATTTAGAAGGTAACCATGGCAGTTTATCCCCCTCCATGGAGGGTGTTTCTATCATAAATAAGAAAAGCTCTTTGCCTTCGTGCTTGTTTTTATTACTGATTTCAAGTTTCGTCATTGTTGGCTTCACAGTTGAGTTTCTCTTGCATAGTCCTAGTGGACAGTCACTTCAATGGGAGCCAGCAGTGTGTGGCAAAAGCCCAAAAAGCCAATGCCATCCTAGGCTGCATTAACAGAATAGACTAGACTAGACTAGACTAGACTAGACTAGACTAGACTAGACTAGAATAGAATAGAATAGAATAGAATAGAATAGAATAGAATAGAATAGAATAGAATAGAATAGAATAGAATAGAATAGAATTCTCTATTGGCCAAGTGTGATTGGACACACAAGGAATTTGTCCAGTGGTGAAATCCAAATTTTTTTTACTACCGGTTCTCTGGACATGGCTTGGTGGGCGTGGTGTGGCTTGCTGGGTGTGGCAGGGGAAGGATCCTGCAAAATCTTCATTCCCACCCCACTTCAGGGAAAGGATACTGCAAAATCTCCATTCCCACCCCACTCTGGGGCCAGCCAAAGGTGGTATTTGCCGGTTCTCCAAACTACTCAAAATTTCTGCTACCGGTTCTCCAGAACCTGCTGGATTTCACCCCTGGATTTGTCTTAGGGGTATAGGCTCTCAGTGTACATAAGGAGGATAAAAATAAATTCATCAAGAATAAAAAGATACAACACTTAGTGATAATAAGCTATCAAATCGTACTAGGAAACAAATAAAAACAATATAATTGAAAGATACAAGCAACATGGTTATAGTAATAAGTGGGAAGAGATAGGTACTAGTAAGGAAGAGAAGAATAATAGTAATACATTCTTAGTAATTTATTTGACAATATTGTGGGAATTAGTTGTTAAGCAGAGTGATGGCATTTGGGGAAAAACTGTCCTTGTTGTTCTGGTGTGCAGTGCTCTATAGCAGTGGTTATCAACCTGTGGGTCGGGACCCCTTTGGGGGTCGAACAACCCTTTCACAGGGGTCGCCTAAGACCATTGGAAAACACATATTTTTAATGGTTTTAAGAATAATTTTATGGTTGGGGGTCACCACAACATGAGGATCTGTATTAAAGGGTCACGGCATTAGGAAGGTTGAGACCCACTGCTCTATAGCATCATTTTAAGGGTAGAAGTTGAAACAATTTATGTCCAGGATTATGTCACAGCCCTCTTTTTGACTCGTGCAGTATACAGGTCCTCAATAGAAGGCAGGTTGGTAGCCCTTGTTTTTTCTGCAATTCTAATGATCCTCTGAAGTCTGTGTCTGTCTTGTTGGGTTGCAGAGCCAAACCAGACAGTTATGGAGGTACAGATGACAGACTCCATAATTCCTCTGTAGAACTGGATCAGCAGCTCCTTGGGCAGTTTGAGCTTCCTGAGTTGGCGCAGAAAGAACATTCTTTGTTGACCTTTTTTGAAGACGTTTTTGATGTTGGGTGTCCATTTTAAGTCTTGAGATATGATAGAACCTAGAAACTTGAAGGACTCTACTGTTGATACTGTGTTGTCTAGTATTGTAAGAGGTGGTGTTATAGGAGGTTTTCTTATAAAATCCACCACCATTTCTACGGTTTTGAGTGCATTTACTTCAAGATTGTTCTGGTTGCACCACAAGGTTAGTTCTTTTGTATTAGTACGCTTTATAAATCCTTAGTAAACCCACACTTGGAATACTGCATCCAGTTCTGGTCACCATATTATAAAAAAATGTAGAAACTCTGGAAAGAGTGCAGAAAAGAGCAACGAACATGGTGTTAGCCCTGAAATCATTTTGGAAATCTTCAGAATTGCCACACCAAGGCTGGTTCCAGCTGTAGGAACATGAAGGGGGAGATAGAGATTGCTGGGGGGGAGGGCAAGTGTAGCCAAAATAACATTTTTTTTCCCCATGGGAGCCAAGGACGTCCTCACCAGGTGCTTGGAAGGCATGGAGCAAAGACAGCCAGAGGAGGACTGTGAACAGATTGGGCCACGTGATGGATGTGTGACCTGGTGGGCATGAACTTTGGATTTTGATTTGGGTGGGGAAAACCTCGGGTCCTTCAGAGTCGGGTTTTCACCGACTGTGCCAATATGGCATTCCTAATAAAATTTTACTTTGAGGAAGCTCCAGGCCTCAGAGTTTTGATTTCATTGGGACTGTTACTAGGAACCCTGACACATGGTGTCAGACCTGCCCCAAATTGATCTTCTAGGAAAGAGAGACTCTCGACTCCACTTATAGGAGAAAAAAAAATGCTTTTACTAAAAGCTGAGTGGTTAGAGTAAACCAAGGCCAAAACTGAGGTTTTGCCCACAAAGGCTTCCCAATTAACTTTCCCTTTTCTGTTCCATAGACATTTAGCTACGCACTTTAGAATGAACACCCTTCGAATGGTGCGGGAGTATGAATGGATTCCCAGAAAAATTGCAGGCTGTTGTACAGGAACCATTTGCGCTTCAGTTTGAGACAACACAGAGACATCCCCAACAGACCTTCCACCTGTCTTGAACAGCGAAGGGACACAGGGTGGAAAACATCCTGCAGCCAAGAAGGCTCCACACCCATCTGCACTTCCTTGTTGACCTTGAGGACACAGATAAACCTCCAAGTGGACTCAGCCACTCTCTAAAAGAAGACAAATGACCAGCTGTCTGCAAGCAGTATAAATCCTTCCATTCCCCACCATCCAGACAAATAGAATAGAATAACAGAGTTGGAAGGGACTTTAGAGGTCTTCTAGTCCAACTGCCTGCTCAGGCAGAAAACCCTGTATCAGTGATGGCTAATCTTTTCCAGACCGAGTACCCAATGAGTGTGCATGCCCGAATCCCCAAAATGCAATGTGTGTGCAGCCCCTGCACATGCGCCCACCTCGTGTATGCATGTGCGGCCCCTGTGCATGCACCACATGCCCCTCACATGTGCATGTTGCCCCCGTGCATGCCCTGGCCCCAGGGGTGGGTTCTAAAATTTTTTACTACCAGTTCTGTGGGCGTGGCTTATTTTGTGGGTGTGGCTTGATGGTCATGTGACAATTCTTTAGGATTTAGCAGAGGTACTGGTCTACCAGGCTTTTAACTGCTTGCAGAGCTGTACCGGTCTACTCATTCATTTTTGGAGGCACCAGTCTACTCATTTGTTTTTGGAGGCACCGGTCTACTCATTCATTTTTGGAGGCACCAGTCTACTCATTTGTTTTTGGAGGCACCGGTCTACTCATTTATTTTTGCAGACACCGGTCTACTCATTTGTTTTTGGAGGCACCGGTCTACTCATTCGTTTTTGGAGGCACCGGTCTACTCATTTATTTTTGGAGGCACCGGTCTACTCATTCGTTTTTGGAGGCACCAGTCTACTCATTCGTTTTTGGAGGCACCGGTCTACTCATTCGTTTTTGGAGGCACCAGTCTACTCATTTATTTTTGCAGACACCGGTCTACTCATTTGTTTTTGGAGGCACCAGTCTACCACCACACTGCCTTTTAACACTGATCAGCTGTAGGGCAGCCCTTTGAAGCCCCGCGGCAAGAGTTTAAACAGTTTTTTTCCTTCTAGCCGATCAGCTGGGACTCAGGAGGCAGTGAATAGATTGGGGGTGGGGCCAAATAAAAGGTAAGAATAACGTGGGGGGCGGGAGCGGGAGCAGCCCCATGTCCCGAACAAAGAGAAACCGGTTTGGTGATGTCATATCGTCACCGCTACCGGCTCGGCCGAACCGGGAGGAACCCACCACTGCCTGGCCCCCCCGACATGTGCATGCAGCCACCGCATGCACCCTACCCCCCCCCACGCATGCACACGTGCCCCCACGCACATGCCCCGCCCCTGCACAGCAGAGACCCAATGACCACTGGCCGGCAGGAGTTACATGCGCATGCACGGCAGAGCGTGACTGGGGCAACGGCTCACGTGCCCACAGAGAGGGCGTTGCGTGCCACCTGTGGCGCACGTGCCATAGGTTTGCCATCACGGCCCTATATCATTTCAGAGAAATGGTTGTCCAGTCAGAGCTGAAGAAGCTTCTGGGATGAGAAGCAAAACGTCTTCAAAGAAAAACCAGAAAGTCCAGCTGCCTCTTGAAAAAACGCACCTTTGGGACAACCATGACCTGGATGACTGAAAGTCTCCATGGGTACTTCTACTTCTGTTATTCTGTGTTGTTTAAAAAGCTAGCTCAGGTTGTTACAAGAGAGAAGTGAAAGTGTTCTGCCCCAGCTCTGGATTCCCGAGGATATTGTCACACACCAACGGTCCTTATCAAATTTATTAAGTAACAAGAATAAACGAAAGTCCGGCAAAGATTGGCAACCAGCCCAGAAAACAAGATACAATAAGACTTTTCCCAAAATGCTCTGATGATAGTTACAAGTTGTTTCCAGCAAGAAACTTACTAACCGCGTGTGACTTAAATAGGCTAAGGGAGTGGCCAATTATCCTCAAGCCTTACTCTCGAGGAGACCTCCTCCTCCTGAGTAGCCACTCCTGCCTTTTGGCAGCCCTGCGTGCTCGAGCATTGAGGAGAGGCTCCTCCACTTCACTCTCTCCACTTGAAGGAGCCTCTGGAGGTTCTGAAGGCCCAGGCTGAGTCTCTGCCTCTGGCACCACATCCTCTTCAGCCTCCTCACTGTCTGATGCGAGCGCCAGCTGGGCAGGCTGCTGGCACAACACCACACCAGCCTCCTTGTCATCGGGATCAGCCTCGATCCATGCAGGCCACTGGCGGGCCACAACAGAAAGTGGATTGAAAGGAGATTAGAAACCAGGTACACTGGGCATGGTTCAGGAGGGTGCTGCTACAGTTACTTTTAAGATATGAGCAAATCTCCATGTACCAGTAAACACATAACAAGCAGACACTATAAATCAAAACTGTCATCGGAGTCATAAATAAAAATATACTTGATAGGTCATCATTTTCTCCTCCACTGTGAGGGAACTTCTTTCCTTTCTTTCTTTTCAAGAGAAAGGCAGGGGAGAAAAAACCTACTTTGAGGGGTGAATTATAATTGAATAGCCGGAGTTTTTCCACAGTGAATTCTTTGGTTATGGTGGTTATGTTGTTAGGATCAGTTGCCTTTGACTGACGCTGGGGAATATCTGAGAAGAGATTATAAAAGGCAGGATATTAACCCCATGGCCATGTGATCAACCTCCTCCTTTTTTTTTTTACATGTGATGGATGGTTTAGGTCAGGGGTCGGCAACCTTAAACACTGAAAGAGCCATTTGGACCCGTTTCCCACAAAAAAGAAAACACCAGGAGCCACAAAATCTGGGTGGGTGTGGCCAACTCGATGTCACTCACTCCCACCCAGTCATATGACATATACACCTCTGGCCATGCCTACCAAGTTTTGTGGCTCCCAGTGTTTTCTGTGGGGAACAGGTCTCTCTCTCCCTCTCTCTCTCTCTCTCTCTCTCTCTCTCTCCCTCTCTCTCTCTCTCTCTCTCTCTCTTTCTCTTTCTGTCTCTCCTTCTCTCTGTCTCTTTCTCTGTCTCTTTTCTCTTTCTCCCTCTGTCTGTCTCATCTCTCTCTCTCTCTCTTTCTCTTTCTGTCTCTCCCTCTCTGTGTCTCTTTCTCTGTCACTTTTCTCTTTCTCCCTCTGTCTGTCTGTCTCTTTCTTTCTCTCTCTGTCTGTCTCATCTCTCTCTCTCTCTCTTTCTCTTTCTGTCTCTCCCTCTCTGTGTCTCTTTCTCTGTCTCTTTTCTCTTTCTCCCTCTGTCTGTCGCTTTCTCTCTCTCTCTCTCTCTGTCTCATCTCTCTCTCTCTCTCTCTCTCTCTCTCTCTCTCTCTTTCTCTTTCTGTCTCTCCCTCTCTGTGTCTCTTTCTCTGTCTCTTTTCTCTTTCTCCCTCTGTCTGTCTCTTTCTTTCTCTCTCTCTCTCTGTCTCATCTCTCTCTCCCAGGCCAGGCGAGGAGTGACTGGAAGGGGAGGGCGAGGGGGGGGACCCATGTGGCTACAGAGCTGTGGGTTGCCAACACCGGGTGTAGGTGATTATCTTGACTTTTTTTGATCCTCCCCCTGCAGGCTAGACATCAGAAGGATCTCCCTGACTGTACAAGTCATTAGAAACAGGCTATCCATGAAATGGTGAGATCTCCTTCACTAGAGAGCCTCAAAGAGAGATTGAACAATCATCCATCATAAATGCTGCAGCAGATCCTGCATCAAGCACAATTTGGAATAGATCAGGGATGTCCAACCTTAGAATAGAATACAGCTGGAAGGACCTTGGAGGTCTTCTAGTCCAGCCCTCTGCTCAAGCAGGAGAACCTATACAATCTCAGTCCAGTCTCTTCTTAAAAACCTCCAGTGATGGAGCGCCCACAATTTCTGGTGGCAAGCTGTTCCACTGGTTAATTGTGCTCACTGTTAGGAAGTTTCTCCTCAATTCCTGGGTTGCTTCTCTCTTTGATCGGTTTCCGACCATTATTTCTTGTCCTGACAACCTTGGCAACTTTAAGACTTATGGACTTCAATTCCCAGAATTCCCCAGTCAGCATTCCCCCCCAACCAACCAATTCTGAAGAGCAGAATGAGGTGGCAGAAGTGCTTAGAGTGCAGTATTGCAGGCTACTTCAGCTAACCGCTAGCTGCAGTTCAGCAGTTCAAATCTCACCAGGCTCAAGGTTGACTCAGCCTTCCATCCTTTCGAGATGGGTCAAATGAAGTCCCAGATTGCTGGGGGCAATAAGATGACTCTGTAAACTGCTTAGAGAGGGCTGTAAAAGCACTGTGAAGCGGTATATAAGTCTAAGTGCTATTGCTCTTGCTATGGCTGGCTGGGGAATTCTGGGAGATGAAATCCACAAATCTGCCATGCTTGGACATCCCTGCTCTAAACTCTAAGCTTAATTTGAACCCTTATGCTTGTTTGATTTGTGTTGTGGCTCCGTTACCTGAGCCTGTGTCATCGGCAGGAGAGGACTCCGAGAGTGAAGGAGAGGAGTTGGCAAGGCCTCTCTCTCCAGGACCCTCCTCTCTGGTAATGCCTTCGGTGTCCGCCGAAGGGCAAGAGATAGGGCCGGGGCCAAGCACATCCACGCAGCCACAGATGGACAGTGATGAGGGTAATGAGTCTTGGCTGGATCCACACCAGCGTCGCAGAGATAAGCACATGCAACAGAAGAAAAGGCATGCCCGAGATTAGGGTGAGTCACTGGACCACACCCCACAGGATATA